>NC_142946.1:49044966-49047466 GCF_046866305.1 Octopus bimaculoides
CTTTATGTCATTATGATACACTGGAACAACATATTTTTTTTCAATATTTTATAATTTTTTTCGTTTTTCTTTTGATATTCATATCTGTATAAAACTGAGTTCCATCATATAACAAGGTAAAATAAAAGACTGGGCAAACTGAAAATATAATTAGAAAGACAAAAAGTGCCAAATGAACCACAGGTGGGTTGATGGTAAAAAAACACTATCTATGTGATCTTTGCCTCACATGTGATATAATGGAAAATATGGTGCTATTATGAAAATTAATTCAGATATAATATTAGGTTGCAAGCACAGAACATGAGGCTTGGGAGCCAATGTATTAAGAGAAGTGGTTGATGAACTTTCCTTATATGAGACTATATTTAACCTCATTAGACTCCAAGTCTTCTATCGGCAGTGTGGAGATTAGTAACTACAACACAATACATTCAAAGGAATTCTCATTCATTTTGTACTCTTTGACACTGAGAAATTTCCTCAAATTAAATTATCAAAATGCTTGGGATGAGGAGGTATCTTTGTAAAGACATGCCATAGCTAAAAATATTACATAATTCTGAACATCAAAACTTATGCTAATACCAATTAAAAAAAGCTTATAATTCTGTATATATTTCTGCTAGTAAACTACTAACAACATCATCTATTGTTATTTTATGAAACAGAATTGAAAACTTTTTCTGATAAATTAATTGACTTCAACATCATTTAGACCAAGTTCCTAAGCTTTCTTCACCTGCAGTTTCTATTTATTACCTTCACCTCTCCTGTATCATTCTGTCTAATAGCATTTTGCCTCCTTTCCTTGCATTCTCCTTCAATGTTTCATTCCACGCGTCCGACAGTTTATATTACCTATACCTCTAATTATGAGAATATTTGCATGACTGCACTCACTGAAAACAACGAAACCAAATTTCTGAGTTCTCATCGCAACGAGGTTACTTTTATCTTTCTTCTTTCTGGAATCGATAAATTAAGTAAACAAGTGCAGTGAAAGCACATGGCCTAGTGGTTACGCTGTTACACTCATGATGGTTAGATCATGGTTTCAACTCCTGGACTGGGTGGTATGTTGTATTCTTAGACAAAAAAACTTCATTTCACATTGCTTCAATCCATTCAGCTGTATATAAACAACCCTGTGATGGACCAGCACCCCATTCAGATGGAATATTGTGATCATGGTTGCCTGTACACCATAGAAACCTGGTAACTAGTCTAATGAGTACCAGGGCTCAAGATAGATATATACTGTTCTATACAATATTCAGTATTGGGGTAGATTTAACTGGTGTCGTTTTGTTTTGAGATCCAGAAAGTGAAACTATTGTGGTCAGCAGACACTGTTATTTGCTGGGAACTCAACTGCAGAAAGTAAAGGAACTGTTTTCTTTCAAATGAAATAAAAGTGATAGAAACTTCATGTGACAAAATGGTAATTTTTCGTATATTGCTTTTGATTTATTTTATCATAATTCTTTTTAATAATAGGCTAAAATACAAGAATTAGACAGGATAATCCTGTTGGAAGCATTTAACAAATTGTGTAAGCCATTTTTACCAATCTGTACAGGATGGTTGATATAGCTCATTTATCTCTGAAGTAACTCATACCAGTTAACTATTATTTCTTCATTGACATCAGCTTGTCCCATAACAACATACTGGTTTCAAATTTTTGCACAGGGCCAGCAAATTTGGGGAGGGAGTAAGTCAATTACATCAACCCCAAAGGCTTTGGTTGGCCTGAGGCTATAGTAGAAGACACTTGCCCAAGGTGTCACACAGTGGGACTGAACCCAGTACCATGTGGTTGGTAAGCAAGCTACTTACCACACAGCCACTCCTGCACCAATGTGAAGCCTTGTCATATATCATTAATGAAGAGTTGAAGAAAAAAATGGCTACCCTATTTAATCTTACAGAAGAAAAGTTCACAAAAACACAACACCGAAAAATCTGAATGCAATCCTGAAAAAGAAAAGGATTAGAGTTTATAAGCTTCTGTTCTACACGGATTATAGCATGGTGCAACAGTTACTGTGGGGGGAAAATTGCAGGGAATAAAACCATTGTAGTGGTTATCTATGAAATAGTTCATGTCTCAATGGTTTACCTGTTCAAGTACTAGTACTGCTAACGAGACTGGCTTACTCAGATAATTGTTAGTCTATAGCAAATGCAGGTAACATTTTATTGATTCTTCCTTTATTTTTGTTGAATGGAAGGGGATTTTTTTTTTGTTTTTGCTTTTGCTCTTGTTGCATTTCTTTATTTCTTGATTGTTTTGTCGTTAAATGTGACATTTTTGCGGGTTCATTCAGATACGAAATAATTTGAGATTTGATGATTGTCAATGAAGAAGGTTTATTTATGGATCAATAGTGAACTTGTTGATGAGGAAAGGGGACAAAAGGGTTCATTGGCGATGACGGTGGCTGAGATTAAGAAAATATGCAATCAGAGACACCATGTCGTATAATAAACAAAT
>NC_142946.1:49049966-49154966 GCF_046866305.1 Octopus bimaculoides
CGAACAAAAGAAAATTTAAGAAAGAAAAGTAAAAGAAAACAAAAATGAGAAGAAGGATAGGAAAATAAAAAGAATAGAAAAAAATCAATTCTATTTAACAACATAATCATCAAACGATATCTGTTTGAACTGAACATTCAAACAATCAAATGATTCAAGATGTTTTTGTTGCTTTTGTATTTTGATTTTTTTTTTTTTTCTGTGGTTGACATCTATAGTACGAATCTCGGGCAGACGGAAGACAGGGTCGACCTACCTCGACAAGTATTGATGTCAGAATGTAAAATGATGTGGTTTTGTACTTGTAAAGTTTTTATAAAGTCTAGCGTTATACTGCCTTAGTAAGCTGTTCCCTCCTTTGATATAATCTTAAAAACTTCTGTTCTTTCAATCACAAATTTTTCCATAGAAAAGATTGGAGTTCAACACTGGAAGACAAGGAAACATTTGTCCCTATTAACTAAAACAGGTGGTTGTGGAGATTTTGTTGGGGATGAGGATGCAGAATTAGTCACAAGTAGAAGGAAGTACCTATAACTCTTTTTAGTATACTGTTTATAATAGATTGGTGTCATCTTGATTGAATGCAGCAAATCTGGACCCATCAGAGAATATGACAGTGTCTCAAAATGCTAGTGGCCTCACCACCATTACACTGGCCTAATCTTTTCTCTGCTTGATATTGGCTAGTCGAAGAAGCAGCTTCGTTCTTGCTGCTCTGCCATAGTAGCCAAGTTTGTGGAGATACTTGACAGATGTTCTGAGACTGACATCAACTTGTTCTGCTGTGTCAGAGGTCTTGCAAGAAGGATTATCTTCTACACTTCTCTTAACAAAGCAAAGGGTCCTGTCTGAGGGCCCTATTCGACCTGGGTGAGATGATGTGAACTCCTTCCCCTCTCTGGTGAATTGCATAATCATTCTATTAACTGTAGAAAGTGGGATCCCAAGTTTTCTGAGATTTTATGCGAAGTCCACCTTCAGATTGACCCACAATATGGCTTCTTTGAAATTCGGACTGTTCCCAGAAACAAAACAGCAAGTGAAACTTCTGGTACCTCACTAATGGAGGCATCTGATTGGCTGAAATTAGGAAAAATTTCAATCTTTCAAGTTTCATAAATTTTTCTTATTAATTTCTACAAAAAAGAATGAGGTTTTCATAATTAGTATGCAAAACTATATCAGTGTAGAAAATTTCAACAAAATCAGACACAGTGAATCAAAAGGCAAAGATCCAATTCAAATGATTCATGTTCATATTCAAAAAATTGCTACTGAGGTTCAGATTGCTAGAGTGGTTTGAACTAAGCACTGCTATCTTACATAACACTTGTTGCTGCCTGTTTCTGTTAGAATATACCAGATAGTATATTGACTTTTGCTGCCCAGTATCTACCTGAAGGTCACATGCAGTGTAGAAAAATCGATATGCTACTGACACAGGTCCAAGGATGGATTGGTGTGCAGCATGGCACAGGTGGTGGTGGTGGCGATGGTAATGTTGGGTCATGCAAAAATAGTCTGCTAGAAACTTCTCTCTGCTCTGCTCAAAGAAACTTGTATGAAAAAGTAATACAACAATTTCTTGAGTCTATGTAAGATAAGAAAAAAATCAATATTGTTTGTTTTGAAGTAAATCAAATGTAATTTCTTTTTACTCCTTTACCAAATACTTGAAAATATACAACATATTTGCAGTAGTACTAAATGAATAAAAAAATATTTAGCAAAAATATATCAAATTTCTAAATTAGGCACAAAGCCTGAAATTTGTGGCGAACGGCCTAGTTGATTAAATTGATTCCATTGTTTGACTGCCTCTTTATTCTGTTAACCTCTGAAAGGATGAAAGGGCAAAGTTGACTTTTGGCAGGATTTGAACTCAGAATGTAAAAAGCAAGAACATTTTGCAAAGCATTTTTTCCCAACATCTCTTACAGTTCTGCCAACCCACTATCCTTGATGACGATGATGATGATGATGATGATGATGATGATAATGATGATGATGACAATGACGACAATGACAATGACGACAATGACAATGACAACGATGGTAATGGTGATGATGATGATGATGATGATGATGATGATGATAATGAGTTCTCAAATGGGGTCTATATGGCCCGTGGGGGTCCACACAAGATTTTGTTGCTAAATTTCATCTGCAATAAATTGGTTATACTTTTACAATACACAAAATGTCTTAATTTTATTTTTATATACAATTCCTACTTTTGTTTAATTATGAAAATATGGTAATATTATTTTTTGATATATATAGTGAAAGGGTATGTGGGTCCAGGAGAGTAAAATAGGAACTAAATAGGTTTATGGACAAAAAATGGATGAGGACCTCTGCTGCTGTTGATGCTGATGGTGGTGAAGTGTCTACTGTATTGCCGTTAGCTGAAACAAAAAAAAAACAGTTAATATTCACAGAATAAGAATACAGAAGAAGACTAGTGGCTATTCTAGAAATCAATGAAAGCCTGTCAAAAAAATTGGGCTCTATAAAATAAGCAACTGTAACATTATGTGATAATAAATAGCTACAAGTAAGGTGTCACAAGCATTCTAACAATTTCTTATCATTGAAATCTCTAATTAATTCATTGAAAATGAGATGCAAAAGGATGTTGAATGACTTGTCATTGGATCCGAGGCTTTGAGCAGCTGCAAATGATCAGAAATTTTCAGTCATAATTTCATTCAGAATTTTTTTTCTTTTTTTGTGTGCTTAGAAAGATTTTTAGTTTGATAAATATGTATGCATGTATATACATGTGTATTCACACATGCATATATAATGTGTGTGTGTGTATTTATACATACACACACACATGTATGTATGTATATATAGCAAAATTTCAGGCCTTGTGCCTATTGTAGAAAGGATTATTATTAATCTCATGTTTTATTGGAACTCCTGGAGTCTGGCATGCATATTGGATTTGCTGCCTGCAGCCTACGATACCATGTTATCTGTTCTTTTCAACTATTTAATACTTTCCTGTCAAGGAGGCATATCTTTTGTAACAGTTCCACTGGGTACTCTATTCCAATTTCTTTTATATTCCTCTTGATGCCTTCTGATACTGTCCCCAAGGAACCAGCAATAATTGGCACTGTCTTCACCTTCTTCATTTTCCATAACCAGGCTATTTTGTACATGTTGTTGTTATTATTATTATTATTGTTGTTGTTGTTGTTATTATTATTAATTATTAATTATTAAGGCAGCAAGCTGGAAGAATCATTAGCACACTGGACAAAATGCTTAGTGGTATTTTGCCCATCGCTACGTTCTGAGACCAAACTCTGCCAAGGTCGTCTTTGCCTTTCATCCTTTTGGGGTCAATGGATTAAGTACCAGTGAAACAGTAGTCCCTTCCCACTAAACTTCAGGCCTTGTGCCTATAGTAGAAATTATTATTATTATTATTATTATTTCTATCATAAGCACAAGGCCTGAAATTTTGGGGGAATGGGATGGTCAATTACATCTATCCCAAAAGGATGAAAGGCAAAGCTGATCTCTGCAGCATTTGAACTCAGAACATAAAGATGGACAAAGTGCATCTTTACTTCTGAGTTCAAATGCTACTTATCAGGACTTTGGTCTTTGCTAAATTAACTCTAAGGTCCCCTTGATTCCAGACCTTGCTTTCACACCTGAAATTTCTTCTCTAGTTCTAGTAGTGATTCAGTAATAAGAACAAGGTCTCTTATTAGAGAAAGACCGCTCTTATTAGATAGCCATTATAAGATAATTTTACTCTGTAGACTCCAGGAAATAGGATATCCATCATATGCAAAATATACGGTCAAGGATATGATCTCAATACTGAAAACTTTAGAGACATAGGTCTGTAGTATAGTACTGCATAATCATGAAGAAAAAAATTGTGTAAAAGCTGTGGCTTGGTGGTCTATGGGTGCAGATTAGTTAATGTCGTTAACTGTATTTTAGTTAAAGCTATGTCTTTGATTAGGTCTGTCCAGAGTTTCCGCTCTTAGGTATTTCCCATTGATAACGACAAAAGAGCTAGAAACATTATGTCTGGGAATCCAACAGGTACCAGCACTGGACAAATACAATGTTTTTATACCTTTTTTACTATCAGAGAGAACTTTTCTCCATGGTAACTGCAGTGAATTTGCCTTTAGCACTTGAAGTATGTCACAAGCATATTTTAACTAATCTAAAATTCACTTATGGCTAAATACTGCTTGGTGCTGATATTACTATAATACGCACACACACACACACACACACACACACACACACACACATAAAGGTGGTGAGCTAGCAGAAATGTTAGCACGCCAGGTGAAATGCTTAGTGGTATTTCATCTGTCTTTATGTTCTGAGTTCAAACTCTACCGAGGTCGATCTAATTGACTGGCCCCCTCCCCCAAAATTTCGGGCCTTGTGCCTAGAGTACAAAAGTATATATATATATATATATATATATATATATATATATATATATATATATATATATATAATATGTGCACATTATACATCTAAATATATATATATATATACATATACATACACATCCATATATACCTGCCACGTATGTAATAAAAGTGCAATATTCAGTTGTTTACAAGGTCCCAACTTACAGCATATCTGTTGCAATCACTGAAGCATGATAATCACCAATCGATGCGTGTTTCACTGGCAGATTCCATCTCAGTGACTTTCAGTTAATATTTGGACTAATGACTTCTTTGTAGAAGAGAAAATAATAAAAAGAAAACCTACGGCTGTATCTTAACAGTGCATTGGTTGATAAACAGAAACCAGGAATCAATACAAAGCAGGCAGTGATGGTGTGCATAGAATAGAATCACAACACTATTGGTTTCATTCTCTCTCTCTCTCTCTCTCTCTCTCACTGTTTGCATGTGTTGCTGTATGACTATGCACACACACACACACACACATGGATATATATATTATACATATGTATTATATACAAACATACATACATATATGGACCGTTTTAAGACTGTTAAAAAAGGTAACAACATATGACTTAAATGTAATCTAACTTTCACACATTGTATGCATGCACGCACAATCCCCCTACCCCTCCTCTCTAATTTATGGTGAAGTGAGTGGCAGTTTGCATTGTATTCATAACGGAAGTTATGCAAGCAATATATAATATATTCAACACATTTCCCTCTCAGATTCACACACTTATTGCAGCTGTCCTTCAGTTTTTCCTAAGCCCTGTAAAAGAACTCGGAAAATTGGGCCTCCAGCCAGGCCTTTCGCGACACCCTTAAAGCTAGGAACTTTTCAGCACCCACTCATAGTTTAAAAAAAAAGAAAAGAGTAGAAGAAAATTGGGCTGATGTTTCTAACAGATCGATGACTCAGAGCGATGTAGACCAGGTGGCTTTGTTCATTCAAGTCTTCATTGTTACTTCCTATAAAAGAGAAACATTTCAGACATAAGGTTTGCTCAACACGGAACCAGAAGTCAATACCAATGATTTTTCCTTTCTTTTTTTTTTCTTCATCTTAAGATCTTACAGAATGTTCTTTGATCTTTAAAATATGTTTCCTAACTAAATGCTGTCCTATATAAACTTATATTTGGAACAATTCTACGCGTACAGTAATTGCTTCAAGCCTGAAGGCTGAAAGTGGAGCATTTAAGTTTCCTGCTTTTTAAAATATCTTCTGTTACTTAATATTTACTTCACCTGTTTCTTTTCCTGGTTATTTTTTCTCTTTCCGACACACTCACGCAGTTCTTCTTCTTCTTCTTCTTCTTCTTCTCTCTCTCTCTCTCTCTCTCTCTCTCTCTCTCTAATACTTATAACCTTCTTTTGCATTTCTAACTCTTCTATAGCTTCTCACACATCCTCTCTTTCTCTTCATTTTCATTCCTTGATCTTTTTTCTCCTGGCTGTCTTACGAAATCTCCAGCTTCCTCTGACATCTTTCATGTCTTTTTCTATCCGTTTCTCTCCAAAACTTTCCATCTGTTTTATTCTATACACATTTCGTTGTCTTTCTATTTTTTCGCCTTATCTCAATTTCTCTTTATCTCTACCCATTTCTTTATCTTCAATCGATGTAAAAACTGTAAAAAAAAAAAATTATTAAAAAACACCAGAAGAAACCTTCATTGGTGAAATTCTTTGAAAATATCTCGGTAAATTTTTAGGAGTGAAAAAATCCCCTTTATTGAAGACAATACTGAAACTTGATCTTCCTCACAATTACCATTCGTGCCATGTGACCACAAATAATCTATAACCCCACCACCACCACCACCACCACCACCACCACCACCACTACTACCAATACTAATCATTCTCACTTGCTCTTTATATCTCATGCTCCTGCATTTTCTTCTTCGCCCTTTTACGTTTGTTCTCAATATTTCTCAATAATTAATATGAGTTCAATACCTGAAATAAGAAGAATTGTATGAGGTGAAGGGGTGATAAGCATTAATTTGCCAGGAAGCAAATTAATATCTATCTCTGTCTTATTCAGCTTTATTAAATTAAACGTTTCCTATTTCTACTTTGTGAATAGATCCATGACATAAAATGCAATAAGATATTGCTACTGAAATAGACTGTTCTGGTTTAGTTTACTGTTTCATTTTCATTTTTTTTTTTTTTTAAGCCTTCTCCTGACTGGGGTGATGATAATTAGGTGAAATTTGTATCGTTAAGGCTCATGGTGGCTCATGGTGGCTCTAAACACTTAAAAGATTTGGGTTCCTCTGTATATATGTAATTCAAAATATTAACAATAATAAACCATGAAATAAATTTTATTTCTCAAAATGAAACAAAACTAACAGTAAGATAGGAAATTATGTTAATTTTTTATATACTTCCACTAACTATATATTTGAAAAGTTTTCTTTTTTTCTTTTTTAATTGTAAAGTCTTCGATTAGATCCTAATTATGACACCATGAACGCTTCGAAATTATATTTCCAATCATATAAATTATTATTATTATAAAATATATTTCCATTACAGGAACAACATGGCTTCAAGAAGTCTTGTGGTTAATAATGAATGATGGTCATTTGAAAGAAGCAAGTGAAAAACCAGTTTATTTCCGCTCTCCATTCCTTGAATTCAAAGACACTATATTAAATGAAGTTGGTTTGGAATTGGCAGATGCTGTTCCATCACCCAGGGTGATAAAAACGCATCTACAGAAACGTCTTGCTCCAAAACAACTCAATGACAAAAATTGTAAGGTGAGAAAACTGAATTTTCTATCTTTCAAATGGTTGAGAAATTTGTTTTGCAAACAGGTGTGGCTGTGTGGTAAGAAGCTTAGTTCCCAACCACATGGTTCTGGGTTCAGTCCCACTGCATGGCGCCTTGGGTAAGTGTCTTCTACTACAGCCTCGGTCTGACCAAAGCCTTGTGAGTGGATTTGGTAGATGGAAGCTGAAAGAAACCTGTTATAAATGAGTGTCCTCGTCATACTTGTGTTGCTGTTCGTTTCCAGTTTTTTCCATGGAAACATGTCCAGCCACAGGGACACAAATATCTTGCTCGGGAACAGGTGGGGGCTGATAACAGAAGCAGCATCCACCTATTAAAAAAAATCTGCCTCAACAAATCCCGTCCAACCCATGTAAGCATTAAAAAGACAGATATTAAAATAATGATGATTTCTATATGTATTTGTTAATTTTCATTTTTAAATAACGAATATTTGTAACATTTCAGGTTGTGATTCTGTTCCGAAACCCAAAAGATGTATGTGTTTCTTACTACCATTTCTACCGCTCGAGCTCATCCATGGGTAATTTCAAGGGCAGCTGGAAAGAATTTCTCGAAATGTTTATTGCTGGTCACAGTAAGATTTGTTTTAGTTTCTTTATTCTAACAACAACAACAACAACTACTACTGCTGCTGCTACTACTACTACTACTACTACTACTACTACTACTACTACTACTACTACTGCTACTATTACTACCATTTACCACTACTGACACCACCACCACCACCATATATACATACATATATATATATATATATATATATATGCACATATATATATATATTTATATATGTGTGTGTGTGTGTATGTGTGTGTGTATGTATATATACATATATATATCTATATTTATATCTATATATATTTCATTAGTTGAAATAAAACAAAGTAGATATCTTTCTATTCAATACATAATACTTAAAGCAAATGTGCATATGTAGAGATTTTTATATATATATTTACTTAAAGATCACGCTACCATCTCGGGCTGACCAAAGCCTTGTGAGTGGATTTGGTAGATGGAAACTGAAAGAAGCCCGTCATATATATATGTATATATATATATGTATATGTGTGTATATCATTGTGTGTATATATGTGTGTATACCGATGCTGGTGTGTCTACGTCCCCGTAACTTAGCGGTTCGGCAAAAAGAGACCGATAGAATAAGTACTAGGCTTACAAAGAATAAGTCCTGGGGTCGATTTGCTCGACTAAAGGTCTTGCTCCAGCATGGCCACAGTCAAATGACTGAAGCAAGTAAAAGAGAATATATATATATATATATATATATATATATATATATATATAGATGATCATCTATATATATACACACACATACTTACACAGACACACATATATATACTAACATACATAAACACATAAATTTTCCTATTTAAATTTCACTTCCAATATGAAAAAAGTGTGAGTTAATTTTTCTGTTATTTCTCATTAACCGAACAGTTGGACATGGATCATGGTTTGACTTCACAGAAAGCTGGTGGCATAGTCGCCATAATTCGAACGTAAAATTGGTCTACTATGAAGACATGAAAAAGGTAACTGAAATTCTTTGAAAAATTTATGCTCTACTTCTTGTTTTTTTATATAATGGGAAATCCCAGAGGAAATCCAGCATAACCTTTCAGAGCAAAAAAGCTTAAAATCTATAGTTGAAATCCTTTATCTTAGAGATTTATGCACACAATTTTGAGGAGGAAAGAGATGCAAACTCAGAATAGTGTAACTCAGAGTTTCTCTAAGTATCAGATAATTAAAACATACATTTTTCTCTTGAATTCGTTTTAGAATCTCACAAAATCTGTTGAAGAACTGGCTAAGTTTATGGGCCGATCTCTGAGCCATCAAAATGTGGATGATATTGTGAAGCATTGCTCATTTGAAAATATGAAATCCAACCCAATGACAAACCATGAAGATGTCTATTCCATTAATAAAAATATCTCACCACTTCTGAGAAAAGGTATGTATTTTTTCTTCAAGAACCACTTATAACATTATACCTGAACCATTTCCAGTGAACACCTGAATAACCTTAATTTTATCCTTGTTGGGTCTCATATTTTAAAGCATAGTTAGAAATATGTTATTATATGAAACTAAATAATCCACATGCTGTACATTATGTTCTATATTAATTATTTCTGTGGGAGGTTTTGGAATGTAACACTCATGATAGTCAAGGGATTACTGTATATATAAACGACAGTCTTCTTTCAGTTTCTGTCTACTAAATCCACCCACGAGGTTATAGTAGAAGACATTTGCCCAAAGTGCCACACAGTGAGACTGAACCGAGAACCATGTGGTTTGGAAGCAAGCTTCTTACCACAAAACTATGCTTGTGACTAGAAATATATTTTTATACAGATTTAAATCAAATGTTATATACCCTTTCAAACCTCACTCATATATATGTAGTATTATATTATTGGTTAGAAGAACGAAATTAAAATAAAGAAAATGGTATATAATCTATTTAATGTTAATCCAAAACGTTTTATTTATTTAAGAATTTTCTTCAGATTAATCTAAAAAAAATTTAGGCACCAGCAGTTTTCTCCCTTTATTCTTAAGCATTTATTAATTCTACAGCTAAGGTTAGTGAATGGTTAGAATATTCTTTTCTACTCTAGGCACAAGGCCCGAAATCTTTTGGGAGGGGGCCAGTTGATTAGATCGACCCCAAAAGGATGAAAGGCAAAGTCGACCTCCATGGAATTTGAACTCAGAACGTAAAGACAGACGAAATACCACTAAGCATTTCACCTGGTGTGCTAATGTTTCTTATTTCTTTATTGCCCACAAGGGGCTACACACAGAGGGGACAAACAAGGACAGACAAAGAGATTAAGTCGATTACATCGACCCTAGTGCGTAACTGGTACTTAATTTATCGACCCCAAAAGGATGAAAGGCAAAGTCGACCTCGGATGAATTTGAACTCAGAACGTAACGGCAGATGAAATACCGCTAAGTATTTCGCCCAGCATGCTAACGTTTCTGCCAGCTCGACACCTTTGAATGGTTAGAATATTAACCAGCTAAAGTATATTCCTATATATAAGTATTAAAAGAAACAAAAACGATGGTATTAGACAATGAATAATTGCTAGTTTTCAAAAGAAACAGCACATTTTAATAAAAGTTTCCGTAAAGTAGAGTTTATGTTTTTTAAAGCTTCTCTTACTCCTGACCAACCACTTTCTAGTTTAGCATATTTATTTGGTACAGTATGTAGTCACAGTATGGCCAAATGGTTATAAAGTTTGCTTCACAATCATAAGGTCCTGAGTTTGATCCCACTGTATGGCATCTGTGGCAAGTATAATTTAAATTGCCATTTAAATGGCTAATTATTCTCCACTATACTCTTATTGTTATTCTCAGATAAAGTGAATATGGCACAGAGTGACAAGGCTAGACTTTATGAATTGTAGGTGGTACAATCTATCTGATGGGCTCCCATAGATTTCCATAGTTCTCAACATGTTTGCTTTGGATTATCCCAATATCACTCACAAGGTGTAAATTGACTCAAGTGTCTTGCTCAAGAGAAGATACACGACTTCTCCAAGCTGGGAAGAGAGACACGAAATAGTGAGGGCATACTTGAAATAAAGTATATACCGTTTTCATTTACCTTAATTTCATTTTTCTGACAAATAGTATCAAAACTACATACATATGATGAATATAAGTGGTGAAAACTAATGAGTAGATTTCTATTTATAAACAAAATTATTTGTCAAAAAGCAAACACACCCACCCAAAACCCCACACACACATGCACACTCACATACAACATTTTTTTCAATTAAAATTTAATTTGGTAATTACTTTATTTATTTTCTTTCTTAGGTACTGTTGGAGATTGGAAAAGTCATTTCACTGTTGCTCAGAACGAAGTGTTTGACAAAGTATTGGAGGAAAAATTGGGCCATTTAAATATTCCATTTACTTATGAGTTGTAAACCTCCTCAAGATAAAATTGTTTTATTATATTTTCGTGTATTTTGCTTTTGTTGGCAAATATTAGCTTTTTATTAGAATGTTTCAAATATGATATGATAGCATGTTTTTTTTATAAGGGTAGAGCTTTCACAAACCCTGGCTTGAATTTCTGATGATTTTTAATTTACATTCAAACACACACACACACACACATGCACACAAATACATATATACACACATGCATGCACAAACACACACTCATATCTGTCTGTCTAGCTATATATACATAAATATAGTTTCACTCAATCTTATACACTCAAGCACACACACAAGCACACACTCACGCATGCATGCACACACACCCACCCACTGAAACACATACAAATTTCTATTTGTCTGTGTGTTCATCTATCTATATACATATATAGTCACACATACATACACACATGCACGTACGTGCATCTATGTATTTACACACACACACACACACACACACAAACACACCCAAACACATACTCATTTCTATGTGTCTGCCTGTCCATCTATCTATATACACACAGTCTCACACACACACACACACATGCGCATACACACACACACACCTAAACACATACTCATTTCTATCTGTCTGCCTGTCCATCTATCTACATACACACACAATCTCACACACATGCACACACACACACACACACACACCAAACACATTTGAAGGTGAGTTGATGTTTTGTTTTCTATTAGCAGGCAAATTAATTGCACACACGTCACTGACATGAGGACGTATGCAGACATGGTGATGTGTGGTTTGAATATGAAACTGAAATGTCTATGACACAGGTTGGAATACGAAATGATATCAGTTGTTGTTGTTATTAACTTAACCAGCATTAAGAGGTGGTGACCTGGCAGAGTTGTTAGCAGGCTGGACAAAATGCCTAGCAAAGATCTGAGTTCAAATGCTGCTGAGGTCAGCTTTGCCTTTCATCCTTTTGGGGTTGATAAAATAAGTACCAGTTGAATATTTGGGTTGATGTAATCGATTAACCTCCTGCCCAAAGTTGCTGGCCTTGTGCCAGAATTAGAAACCAATATTTACTTATGTTCTCCTCCCATATTTTGTGTTCATACTTTGCCTAGGTCATCCTAGCCAGTCATTCTTCTAGGTTCAATAAAATTAAATATTTGCCAAATAGAGTGGTTCATTTAATCAACTGTTACCTATCCTGAAAAATATGTGTTTTTGTGCCAAAATTAGAAATCAATATTATATATGTTAAAGATCATTGGAAAATACTCAATAAATAATGGTTTAAAATTTTCTAGAATCTTCCTGATTAATGATACTTAACATTTGAATGTTTCAGAATAATGTTTTCTTTATGATGATGAAGTTCTAAAAACAGAAACAATCCCTATAATAATAGGTACATTAGGTATGATAAAAAAAAATTGTAGACAAATACATAACCAAAACACCAGGACTTACAAATGTATATAACATATAGAAAATAGCACTACTAGGCACTGCATACATCCTACCTACATAATGCACTTTCAATACGATGAAAATGACAACGCCAAAACAAACTTCAACACTGAAGAAGGTAAAAAGAAATCGAGAGAAAATAGAGATTAAATAATACAAGCATATATAACTCAATATGGATCATGTTGAAATATTTCCTATTTCATAGTAGACATATAAGGACTATTCCAAAAGTCTCAGTGATTTTATTTTAAAGGTTTGTTTTGAAATTTCCTCATGCTGTGCCACTTAGCCACAGAAACAAACATACTTTTATATGATTTATGTATTTTTATGGTTGAGTGCCTGCTGAAGAAAGGCTGTGAATAGATTTTCATTCCTGAGCATTTTTATATTAACATATTTATAGAGTTAATCTTATTGTGAAGAAAGTATATCAATAACATTTTACTTCTGAATCTAAAAGTATATTGGTTTTAAACCTACATGAAAAATATATGTATATTGTGTTGTATAATAATTGAATTTTTGTCCAAATAATCCAGCTGTTGTTGTCAGCCCTGAATAATATATAAGCTTATAATGTTTTAACATAATTTACATTAAAATCTTAGCCATTAAGTCATAATGTATAATCTTTTTTGTGGTCGTCTTGCAGGAAGACTGTTGTAAGAATTAATTGTTCTTGTGATATTAAATAAAGTTGCCAATTATTCACATTTGGATTTTTGTTGTTGTTTTTAATACTTGTATTGCTACTGAATATTATTCTTCCGGTCTCAACAGTGAAGTTGGAGAGGAACTTGTTCATAATCGTGGAAACAATGATAAAAAGTGTACCTTGAATGGTCAGAGTTTTCAATATCTGACAAGACAAGAAATAATAACTACCAAATAAATGAATAAATAAAATAAGATAAAATAAAAAAGAAAGTGTGAGACTACCATAGGCAACTGACAATGGCTCACTGCCAGGTGGAAAATAAGGCATACTACCACACCAGTGAGTAGAGGAGATAGTTGTAGGTCCTTCATTATTACTGATGAATCAGTGGTATTATATGGCAGTGGAAAGTGAACAGTGAGAAGAAACTATCAAACAAGCTAGATGGCTGCTACACAAGGATGCTACAAATGGCTCTGAATGTGAAATGGCAGCAACATATGACAAATGAATGCTTTTATGGAGACTGCCAAAAGTTAGTGAGAATATCAGGCAAAGATGGCTGTAACTATCTGGTCAGTACATGTGCCACTCTGAACTGGAAGCATCCGAATTAGTTTGCCTATTGTGAGATTATTTCCTTTCTGTATACTATGACCTCACACACTATCGTCTGTCTTTAATTCCATCGTGCTGCCATGATTGAAATGCAAACTGATATGTAATCTGACACGACAGACTTGTTGCCTTGGTGTCACATGGTGCATCATCAGTAATTTCTAGGCTGAATTATCAAATGTTTTAGACCACTGAGCACTTGACAGCAATATACTGTCTACTGTATAATGGGAAATGGCAACAACATATGACAAATGTATGGAGATCGGCCAAAAGTTAGTGAAAATAGCAGGCAAAAATGGCTCTGACTATCTGGTCACTGCATGTGCCATCCTGAACTGGAAGCATCCAAATTAGTCTTGTGGAACTCACTTCATGGTGATGTAAGAAGAGGAAAACATTGTCACATTTACATTGAGAACTTGATTACAGGCACAGGCCTGGAATGTGTCAAGGACCTCAAGGCAATCAACTGTTGCTGCTGCTTGGCTAAAGAATCCACATGAAATGAACTGACACATTCACATGCCATCGCCCCAGTATTTCAGTAACACCATTGTCCTTCTTTTCATTGTGCTGACGTTAATGGTGGAGGCCCAGGAATTGTGGACTTTGGAGGAAAAGTGGGAAGTCTTGTGGAACTTTTGTCAACACTTGGAAAGAAGATTTGCCAGCTGGCAGAGGGCTTTGGCATATAGTTAATTTACTCTCTTTTGCCGAACCACTAAGTTACAGGGATGTAAACACACCACCATCGGTTGTCAAGCGATGTTGGGGGGACAAACACAGATACACAAACATACACACACACACACACACACACACACACACACATACACACATACAATGAGCTTCTTTCAGTTTCTGTCTACCAAATCCACTCACAAGGCTTTGGTTGGCCCGAGGCTATAGTAGAAGACACTTGACCAAGGTGCCATGCAGTGGGGCTGAACCCGGAATCATGTGGTTTGTAAGCAAGCTACTTACCACACACCTACTCCTATGCCTAGAAGATATAATTATGGCTCAGCTCACAAAAATGAGTCACACTGAACCTCTCTGAGAATTACATTAAGAGTACACATGTTTGTGGAGTGTTCAGTAACTTGCATGTTAATTTCAAGAGCAGGCTGTTCTATTGTTCGGATCAACTGGAACAATTCTCGTCATAACCGATGGAGTGTCAGTTAATTATGCCTCTGCTGTTTAAATTTCCTTGTCATCCAATAAGGGTCTATTAAGCACCAATTATACTAAATCTTTAACCTTTTAGCATTTAAATTAGTCATATCCAGGTCAAATATTTTACCTGTTTTATGTTCAAACAGCCAGATCTGGCCTCTTACGCCTATCCTACAATGTCTGTAAGCAATCATATCGTCAAAACCTCAAAGCTATGAGATAATGCATGATCAAGCTAAGTAAAATCGCTGTCTTCCACACATACAAGCTTGTCTTTTCAGGTGCTGGTACCAATTAAAAAGCACCTGTACTGGTGCTGCATTAACACACCTGTGTCGGTACTACGTAAACGCACCCATGACAGTGACAAATATAAAGCACCCAGCACACTCTGTTAAGTGGTTGGCATTAGGAAGGGCATCCAGCCATAGAAATCATGCCATAACAGACAGTTCCAATCCAGACAGCTCCCTGTAAGCCAGCTCCATGTGAAACCATCCGACCCATGCCAGCATGGAGAGCAGATGTTAAATGATGATGATGATGATGAACATGAATAAATAAGCATTAAATTTGACAGGGTAATCTAAATGCTAAATGGCTACAGCTCTGATGAATGCTATGCAATCATCATTGCAACTTCTGGTTCAGGAGGTTTATTGTAATACTTTTGTTGAAGGCCGGTAGTCAGCCATTTCCAATAAAAACAGACATGTTTACATTTGTGCTTCAAATGCATACAATGTTGAGTAATTTTATTTTATTTTATTTATTATTTTTTTCTGTCAGAAACTATTTCTCATCATAACAGCATATATATATATATATATATATATATATAGCGCTGAAAGTGTAACTGCTAGAATAAGAATAGCCTGGGCCAAGTTTAGAGAGCTCTTACCTCTGCTGGCGACAAAGGGACTCTCACTCAGAGTAAAAGGCAGACTGTATGACGCATGTGTACGAACAGCCATGCTACATGGCAGTGAAACATGGGCTGTGACTGCTGAGGACATGCGTAAGCTCGCAAGGAATGAAGCCAGTATGCTCCGCTGGATGTGTAATGTAAATGTGCATACCCGTCAGAGTGTAAGTATCTTGAGAGAAAAGCTGAACATAAGAAGCATCAGTAGTGGTGTGCAAGAGAGACGATTGCGCTGGTTTGGACATGTGGTGAGAATGAATGAGGATAGCTGCGTGAAAAAGTGCCACTCCCTAACAGTTGACGGAACCCGTGGAAGAGGTAGGCCCAGGAAGACCTGGGCTGAGGTGGTGAAGCAAGACCTTCGAACATTGGGCCTCACCGAGGCGATGACTACTGACCGAGACCTTTGGAAATGTGCTGTGCGTGAGAAGACCCGGCAAGCCAAGTGAGATCGTTGCTAGGGCCCCTGGACTGGCTCTTGTGCGGGTGGCACATAGGATGTACCATCCTGAGCGTGACCGTTGCCAGTACCGCCTGACTGGCCTTGTAGGGTTTTCGAGCGAGATCGTTGCCAGTGCCCCTGGACTGGCTCTTGTGCGGGTGGCACATAAAAGACACCATTTCGAGCGTGGCCGTTCTCGTGCGGGTGACACGTAAAAGCACCCACTACACTCTCTGAGTGGTTGGCGTTAGGAAGGGCATCCAGCTGTAGAAACTCTGCCAAATTAGATTGGAACCTGGTGTAGCCATCCGGTTGCACCAGTCCTCAGTCAAATCGTCCAACCCATGCTAGCATGGAAAGCGGACGTTAAACGATGATGATGATGATGATGATGATGATGATATATATATATATATATATATATATATATATATATATATATATATATATATAAACAATTGCAGCGTGGAAGGTGTTTATGAGCCATTTAAAATAACACACAAAATCCGTTAGATTCACTTCAACATTTAAATTTAATTTGTCAAAATATTTTCGTCGCTTTGAGACCGCGACCTGTTCACTAAATTTAAACGTTGAAGTGAATCTAACGGATTTTGTGTGTTATTTTAAATGGCTCATAAACACCTTCCATGCTGCAATTGTTTTCGTTCCAGCACACGATCTCAGATCAGGTCACTTGCTATGCAAGTACATCTTCGTAATATATATATATATATATATATATATATATATATATATATATATATATATATATATATATATATATACAAATTTATAGCTCTGATACCGCTGCTGTTGCCACTGTCACCTCCTCCACCACTGCCGCTGCTGCTGCCACTGTTACCACCGCCTCCTTCGCCACTTCCGCTACTGCTACCGGGCCCATGAGCCTGGCTAGGCTTTAAAAGGGCGCATTTGCTATAATAGAAAACATAGGGCGAAGAGCTGGCAGAAACGTTAGCATGCCGGGTGAAATACTTAGCGGTATTTCGTCTGCCGTTACGTTCTGAGTTCAAATTCCGCCGAGATCGACTTTGCCTTTCGTTCTTTCGGGGTCGATAAATTAAGTACCAGTTACGCACTGGGGTCGATATAATCGACTTAATTCCTTTGTCTGTCCTTGTTTGTCCTCTCTATGTTTAGCCCCTTGTGGGCAATAAAAAAATAAGAAAACATTTGCCCAAGGTACCACGTCGTGGGACTGAACCTGGAACCATGCGGTTGGGAAGCAAGCTTCTTAACACACACCCACGCCTCTGTGTGTCTTTGTGTCGGTGTTTGTCCCCCACTACCGCTTGACAACTGATGTTGGTGTGCTTACGTCCCCGTAATTTAGCGCTTTGGCAAAAAAAGACCGATAGAAGAATTACCAAACTTTAAAAGAAAGTAAGTACTGGAGTCAAATAGTTCGATTGAAAATTCCTAAAAGCCGCGCTCCAGCATGGCCGCGTGAAGGAAACGACTGAAAGATAAAAAGAAATATTAACTGCGTCTCTGTGCACGTGCAAACACATTCTGGACTGCATTGAAGGAAAAGACATAACTGGGAGAAGTAAACCTTTTTTTCACTAGCATTCATCCAAAAGAAAACTATTGATCTGCCTACAGCCTTTATCTTGTTTCTTCTTTTGCAAAGGCCACACTGCTCTTCTGAACAAACTATGGTAAACTGGGTGCACCTGTCTCGCAAACTGCTCCTCGGCACATCCTTCCACTCATACATACACTTTCCGTTTATTTCTCGTCACCTTTTTGATTACTAAAGCAATAATTGAAATGGAATATTGAACTTGGTCTAGTTTTCCTTGACCAAAAGTCTGAGGAGGAGCGAGGGAAAACAAAACAAAGGGAAGTGAGCATTGTCCGTTTTTAGACTACGAGAAAGCAATAATTTTGTGTCATTAGATGTCAATGTCTGCATTATTTCGCCTAATCGTGCTCAGAAAAATAGATATATAAAAATAAACTATCAACATCAATCAGCAGAAAATCATCCTTTAAAATTAAGTTTTATTTTTTACATCAACAAATTCAAAGAAAATTTTAAACGTGTTACTATTCCAGTTTACATGCAATTAAATTTTATTATCGTTCTTTTTTCGTCAGACATTTTTGTTTTTTTGTTTTTAATGTGAAAAGAAACAAAAAATTATTCCAGCCGGAAGTGAACCGGTAACACTGTGTTGTCACTGCGCATGCGACTCAATATGGCTGCCAGCATAAGCAGCGTCCGTGAGGACTGCTTTTAAAATAGTCGCGAATTACGCACGAAGATGAGCAAATCAAGACGCAAGGTTACTGTTGATACAGCTAAATCGGTGTCTGATGAGAGTGAAAAGAGAAAACCAAGTGTTTTCGAGAGACTAGGACCTGGAGGCGGTCAAAGAAAATATGAGTATGAACCTGAGGTAAGGTGCTATTTACCCTCTTATCTCTGTGTCTGTGTCTCTATCCACTCTCTTCATGTCCTCTGTCTCTCTCTTACCTTTTACTTCTTCTTTTTATGTTTTACGAGGGAAATTGATCTTCGTGAAAACTCCTAAATCTATAATTACTAAAGATTTCCTAACATACTAAAACATAACGTTCGATTGGCCCTGATTGCCTTGTCATTAGTATTCTGTTTGTTTCATGTCTTCGATCATTGGCTCGTGTTACAAGTAAACATAATACGCGTTGTTCCAGTTATTTTCATTGAATCGCACTCCACATCGGGATGGAAATGTAATTTTCTCCCTGTTTGTTCCTGATCAAACCACATATATATAGAGCTATAAGAACCAAACATGTATAATTTAATACCACGAGCATTTTTTCAGAGCTGTTGCTATTTATTAAGGAGATATATTGTCGCACCTTTTTTTACGTTGAGCCTCTGCTTTTAAAGCATTTTATTATTATTATTACAGTTAATTCACCGGAAAGAAAAATATTATAGCGATTTAGTTACAAGATCCGTAGAAGAATTAAAAAGAGCATAATCATGTTGAACAATACAATTGTGTGTGAAACAAGGTGGACAAACAAAATAATAAAAAGCATGGATGTAACATGATTTCATTTTCCCCTCCTCTCTATTTGTCTGCTGCCTTGATTCTAGATCGAAAATTATTATATCTTAACATTCGGGGATATGGAAGTTTTATTTCCGAAAGTAAAATCAGAGGGAATTCTTTAGGCCTCAACCCTACCAAAAAAAAACAAAAAAAAAACAATATCGATTACTAACAAAAAAAAAAAAAACAATATCGATTACTAACAAAAAAAAAAAAACAGTATCGATTACTAAATTGTATTATATATTTTTCTAGATAAAGGATACCCTAGTTTTCCCTTTAAGAAGCATACCTTACCCACAAACGTCCCCTCACTGATTTTTCCCCCCTCATAACTTTCAGAAAAATGGGTATCTTTTAATGACATTTTCAACATTTTAACTAAATTTTCGACAAATTGCTTTCAGATGAATATATAGGAATTTGTTGGGGGGAAAAAAAAAATTCCCGAGTGGGGTGGGGTGGGGTGAGGAGTTCTGGACCCTACTTCTTTTTTTCCTCATGACTTTCAGAGAAATAGGTATTTCTTGATGAAATTTTCTGCAAATACATTTCAGATAGTTTAGATGACGACTATATTGGAATTTATTGTTGAAAAATTGGGGAAGGGCGGATATTTCACGACCTGGACTTTGTTTCCTCATACGTCTTTGCTTCTTAACTACATGGCTCTGGGTTCAGTCCCACTGCATGGTACTTGAACAAGTGTTACCTACTATAGCATCGGGCTTGCCTAAAGCTTTGTGAGTGGATTTGATACACGGAAACCGAAAGAAGTCTGTTATATATATATATATATGTGTGTGTGTCCGCCACCGCCACTTGACAACTGGTGTTAGTTTGTTTATGTTCCCATACTTTAGCGGTTTGGCAAAACTGAATGATAGAATAAGTGCTAGGCTTTAAAAAATAAGTCCTGGGGTAGATTTGTTCGACTAAAAGGCGGTGCCCTCGCTTGCCCACAGTCCTAAGACTGTAACATGCATATATAAAATATACCAGCAAAATTTAAAAAGAAAATAGAGATGAAATGGGTGGTATGGCTGTTATTGATATTCTTCAGGTCTTAGAACATACCAACGTGATCCCTACTATTTCTTGCATGCGAAATGACTGTACATGATGGATTACCTTTGAGTTTGATGAAATGGGAGAGAAAAGTCTGCGATAAAGATAATGAAAGAAATATATATATATATATATATATATATATATATATATATATATATATTCCATAATTAGTGTTAGCATTGTATTTACTTTTTTTCTTTTTTACAATGATTTAAGAGAATTTTCCTGGAGAATGTGACAAAAGTTATGAGTGCGAGGTTCTATTGAAAGTTAAAAACTTTGAAGCGATTAGACCCTGGATCCTCAACCAGAAATTGAAACCTCAGTCTGAATGTTTCCTCAGGCTTGTTTTCATTGTTCACTGGATTTGCACTTAGAAATTTCAGAGAATCAGGTGTCACTTTCAACATTATCTGATGAAAGTGACAAATACTGTGAATGAGATGCGCTCTGCTTTTCACTACCCATAAACCTAAATAAGATAACGGCGTTTGCGATGTGGTTGTGTTTAGTTATATATATATATATATATATATATATATATATATATATATATATATATAGACACATACATACATACTGACAGATAGATAGATGTGTGTGTGTATGTACATGTTTATATACTTTTGTATGACTTGATGTGAAATAGTGTGTTGAATCAGATATTGTTATTCATACTTTACCAATTAAACACACGCCTTATGCGTGTTTAATTGGCGAAATATGACCTATCCGAAGTATTATAAAATCCGAAGTATTACAAGTATTACAAATTTATTCACAGTATTTTAGTTAGTGATTTTTCATTGCTTTAAAAATGCCCGTTCTTTTAACTTAATTGCATTTCATCTTATTGCTCAATTTATATATATATATATATTATTGATGTTAGAGCTTCATTCATGTTGCATGTCTTGCCAGCGTTCTTCCCACATGCATGCCATATGTATACTTATGCATATACACTATAGGAATACATGATACAATAATATCAATACCATGTAAAACATGCTCTCTTAAAGATAGCGTGTTCGCACTATGTGTGTGTGTGTGTATTGATTTTTTAAAAATGATCTTCGAAACAAGAATCTTGTGTTCTTCACTTCCTATCAATTGTTTACTCTGACATTTGACTATTTTCCCCTTCTCCCCCACCTAAAACTCCGCCAACTACCAAAGATAAATCTCATCTCGTGTATTTTCGTTTTGTTGTACTGTCACAATTATCTCCCCACCTTTTTCTTTCATGTAAACACACACGCACACACACACATATCCATCTGTGTGTTAAAAATGGGGTAAAAACAAAATATGCAGTGTGGAATTTTGGCTGAAACCTGCAGTCAAATATAATGATAAAGTGTGACTGTCTGCTATCTTTTTTTTTTGTATTTACAAAAATAAACTAATCTTCAGTATTTGATCGGGAAATGATAAAATATCTAAACTCGCCTCGTTTGTTTACGAAATAATATTTCATATAAAAATATTGATTATTTTGAGACTAACGCTTCAGACCAACATCGCGTATGGAAATACCATTTTTTTTTGTCTGTACGTGAAAACGATCTTTGGGTCTTCCCATCCTCTCCAGCTATTTTTATTATGATTTGTCTTTGTTTTTCCTTTCGCAATCCACATGGAAGCTTATGTTTATAAAGCTGGATTATTAGAATTATGTGAGAGCGCCATAATAACAGTCTTCATATTTTGTTTTTTTTTGTTTTTTGTTATTTCTCTTACCTTCGTAGTCGATATTTAGAGTTTACATCATCCTTCTTATTAAATTATGGATGCTGTGCGCAAATTGAGTTTTAGATAGACGTGTATGAGCATTTAAATTCATTGTAATCTAATTCTGGAACATTATTCTGTAACCAATGCCGAATAATTGAGATTCCCATAATCATGAGTTTTTCAACCCTTATCGTTTTAAAACAACTTCTTCTTCTTCTTCTTCTTCTTATGGTGGTGGTGGTGATGGCGAACTGGCAGAGTCGTTACGTTCTGAGTTCTAATTCCTTCCAGGTCAACTTCACTTTTCATCCTTTCCGTGGTCGATGAAATAAGTACCAGTTAAATACTGGTTGATGTAATCGACTCTCTCCCTACAAAATTTCAGGTCTTGTTCCTGTAGTAGAAAGAATTAATATTATTATTTTAGATGTGTCTAAAAATATGGTACATTCCACCTTTCCTTTTCATTCTGTATCATCCTACCAGAGGGATCTAATATTCTTAGATCTATCTTCACCGTTTATCTCATATTTTCCTCTGTCAGTCCATGCTGGTTTTTCACCCAGTTCATTCGGACCTGCAGTCATCAGCTGCTTTTTAATATCCATTGTTTTACCTTTCATGTAACTTGGATATTCATTTTACCATACTCAATTTGCTTTGCTGATCAATGCTCTCATCTCAGTATCATGTAGCACGACTTTCCTTACACATGTTCATTACAGATATTGCTATGTATAAACACTTTGTTACTGAAAGATGTAACAGCTTCCTGGACTTTTCACCACCTTCTTGTAGTTACTGTACATTCAGTACATCCACCTTATGTCCTAGTTTGGTCACCTCAATAAAAAGCACGTCAACTGCATCTAGCGTGCCATCGAAGTAGTTCGTAAATTTCATTTATATTTTATACATTTAAAGTACTTTTTCCAGCTGCATAATACATATCTGATATTAAGTGCAAGTTCCAGATTTAAAATCATGTCTATGTATATATACTCTTTTACATCTTTTTGAAATACTGATTATGTTTGTTTTTCTCTTTTAATTTAAAAAAATTAAATTGGAAATTTTATTAATTATGGATCAGTTTTTGACATATTAGATCTAATATGTTGCTGTGCTAAAACCTCACTTCAGAAAATATTGCTAAAGGAATATTTCAATATTTCAATTTTATTCATGGTATAGGCATAACTGTGTACTTGAGAAGTTTCCTTCTCACTGTGTGACACCTTGGGGGTAGTGTCTTCTACAATAACCCTGTGCCAACCCAACCAAAGCCTTATGAGTGAATTTGGTGAATGGAAACTGTAAGAAGCCCTTCATGTGTGTGTGTATTCTTGTCTTAACATCACATGGTGGTTGCAAATGTACATTGCTGTCATACAAGCAATGTTGTTCACTTTCATTCTTCTGTGAAAAATATGGCCTGACTATGGGGAACTATTACCTTGCTTTGAAACAGGTGATGGTTAGTGACAGGAAGAGCGTCTTGCCTTCACAATTCCAACTGATCCATGTAAGCATGGAAAAACAGATAAATGGTATATGATGGTGATAGCATTTCTCCTGTTATTATTTCTAATTGTTGAAGGTAGCATGCTGGGCAAAATGCTTAGCAGTATTTTGTCTGTCTTTGCGTTCTGAGTTCAAATGCTTCTGGGGGTCAATAAAATAAGTATCAGTTGAGCTCTATGGTTGATGTAATCGACTATCCCCTTTCCCCAAAATGGTTAGTGGTATTTCACCTCTCTTTACATTCTGAGTTCAAATCTTGTGAAGGTCCACTTTGCCTTTCATCCTTTCAGGGTTGATAAAATAAGCACCAGTTGAACACTGGTGGGTCAGTATAATCAACTAATACCCTCCCCTCAATTTACTGGCCTTCTACCAAAATTTGAAGCCATTATTATTATTACTATTTTTTTGTCTGCTACAGAAATTTCCTAATGTAAAACTATGTTAAGTAAGAGGCAGTTTAAAAGAAGGTGCTTTCTTTATTGACGAATGAGCAGTGTTCTTGTAGAGCAATAAAAACTTCCAAATTTCTATCTACTGTTAACCTTCTTGAATTTGAAACATGATTACTTTGTCAGTTGTCCTGTTGATTTTGTCTCCTAGAACATTTGCTTGAGGGCGGTATGATGTAATTCTTTGATGTTGTATACTCTATAGAACTAAAAAAAACTTTGTAACCTTATAGCTTATAAATTGTGGATTACCATCAGAAACAATTCATTTTAAAATTTCCCAAGATGTAAAAAGAAATTCCATGCAGCTGATCAAAGTATGAGTTCCAGTTGATCTGTGGCCAATATGATGTTGTATCTACAATAGCCAAAGGATCTTTCCTATTGGGTACTAGCCCAAGTCTACATATAGTTTCTGCTATATGTTTGGTCTTGTAAACATTATAAAGAGGTTCCAATGGGTCAAATAGTTCTCAAGTGATACATCAACGTCATTGTCATCATTTTAATGTCCACTTTCCTATGCTTGCATGAGTTGGATGGAGTTTGCCAACATAATGTAGCAATCCTGGTTGAGATGAATGTTACTGTTGTTTAACCCCAGGAAACACAGTCTCCGGCTGGTTATACAACACAATATCTGTGTCTTTTTATTTTTGAATAGGAGAGTTCAGCATCTCCTCTTAGCAATTAGATTGGATTTGATTGCCTATGTTCAGTCCACTGCAGGATGAAGGCTTTAGCATGTTCTCTCCACCAACTGCAGTCTGATGTGGAGGCTGTGAATTTGCGCTTGAGATCATTTTGATGAGCCTACTCTGCCACACTGGCTCAATATGGCTTGGCAGAGGTTATATATATATATGTAATAAATGTGTGTGTCTGTGTTTGTCTCCACCACTGCTTGACAACTGGTGTTGGTTTGTTTGTGCCCCAGCTTGAGGCAGCGCCTTGAAGAATCCAGTGATTGAAGCAAATAAAAGTTAAAAGATAAAGATAGCAAAGTCTTCCTTTTCAGTTTGCTAATTCCATCATTTAATTTTCATTAGAATTTTAGATGCTTAGGAAATAAAGTGGTTTTCACATTTGGAGTCATATGTCAGTATGGTTTCTGTTTCAACAGGATGTGTATCAACATAGAAATTTACTGTTTAGTGTCAAATTGTGTGATATTGTGCCTTGTTTTAATTCTTGATATTTTATACTTTGTTTATTACTCTTCCTCTCACTTTTGTCATTTTTCGCTATGTATTTATCTAAATAGATAAATGTAGTATGAAATAACTAAGAAAGTTGAGTTTTCCCTAAAAGCATATGAATTTGGTGGGGGGGGGGGGGGGTTGTAATGTTGGGGTCTTTCACAATGGTAATCTTATTCTCTGGATTAACTTCTTAATTTGAAACAAAGCCAAGATATGCTACCTTTTGTGGTACAATGTGAGACCATTGTTATATAATATTAAGTGTCAGTTTAACGTTATGTCTTTGTTTTGTTTTGTTTTTTTTACTTACCATAGACTAGAATATCATTACTTATGTTAGGGTCATGTGTATAAAAAACACCAAGAAACTGAATGATTACTTGAGATACTTGGAAGAGATTACAAAGTAACAAAATCCACCGGCTGGAAGAAGCAAATATTGTTATATGACATGATCATGGATCTAATATCACTTGGTGATATTCCATATTAATACTTAGTTTTGAAAAGAAGCATAATCCATTCAGTGTTTTAGTACCTTTTCAACAGTAGGTATTGGATATCTGTATTTGGTCAATATAGGTCTACGCACATATGAACTTTGCCATCTTAGTTTGGCAGTGCTACACAATGCAGTTTTTAATGGTGAAACTCACATTGTACAGCCATCGACTTTCTCAGTGATGCCTGGTTGTAACAAAACCTTCATTTCCTTCTATTTGTTTCTTTATATGAAATGACATCCATGTGAATATCATATGAAATGGTATTCATTTGAGGTTGTATTGCAGGTTTTATATAATTTTTGATAATTTTAACATCAAGTTGTTTAATTTGATGCTTTTTTTTTGAAAACTTCAAGGAATTGTTTAGTAATTCAGTCATCTTTTCTTTCTGAAAGAACATTTAACAAAGCTTGTCATACCATGTAAGAAACATTCATGCTCCAATAAATAGCCATCAGTTGTAGATTTAGTAACAAATATCCTATTAAACATTGCTCCAGAACCATCATTTGAATGGTATGAGTATTCCATTAATTTTTATTTGTTGTTTAGTGTTGATCACTATCCTAAGTATGAAATATAAACTCATTATCATTGAATGACAGTACGTTTTCCATGTAAATTATTTCAGCCACTGTTCATGTGGTTGTGAGCAAAAATATTACTTAGGTTATGAAAACTATGATTTCCTTATGACCGGTTTTTAAAATGTTACGGTGTAACTGTGTGGATAAGAAGCATACTTTGCAACCATGTAGTTTCCGGTTCAGCCCTACTGTGCCAATTTGGACAAGTGTCTTCTGCTGTAGCCAAGTAAAACAATGCCATGTGTATGTGTATGTGTGTGTGTGTGTACATATACAGGGGTTGGACAAAGTATTTGGAAACACCTTAAAATTTCAAACAAATTTATTTTAATATGGAGTAGGACCGCCTTTGGCAGTAATTACAGCTTGAATTCTATGAAGTATGGACTCGTACAAAGTTTGAATTGTTTCCGAAGAAATTTTTGTCTCTTCTTCACCTAAAACAGTCTCCAGTTCTTGTAGTGATGATGGTGGGGGATATCGACTCCTTACTTGTTTTTCTAAAATGCACCATAAATATTCAATAATATTGAGATCTGAGGACTGTGGTGGCCAGATAAGATGTTCAACTTCACTAGAATGTTCCTCGTGCCATTCAGTAACAACTTTAGCTGTGTGAATTGGTGCATTATCATCCTGAAAGATTGCGTTTCCCCTCAGAAACAGTTCCACAACCACAGAATAAATTTGATCAGATAAAATGCTTAAATAGTCTTAACTATTAATTCTGCCATGAAGGGAAACCATTGGGCCGGCAGATTTCCAAGATATAGCACCACAGATCCTCCTCCGTGTTTAATAATTGGAAGTCTGGGTCAAATGCTTCTTTTGGCTGTCTCCACACATATACTCGGCCAGTGGTTGGAAATAAGGTAAAGGATGACTCGTCCAAGAAAATAACATTCTTCCACTGCTCTAGGGACCAATTCTGTAGGTTTTTACTCACTCTAAACGCTTTGCAACGTTTGTTTTTGAAAGTAGTGGTTTTCTGATTGCAGCCCTCCTGTGAAATCTGGCTTTGTGCAGCTCCTGGTGAACAGTTTTTGTGGAAACTGGGTTCTCAAGGTGGTCATTGAGCTTTGCAGTAATTTTGGGAGCTGTACTTTTGTGATCCTTTCTAACAACTCGTGTAGGAATCCGAAAGTCTTGGTTTTCTTCCGGAGAGGAGGTTTTTCCCTCTTTCTCAAAGGCTGTCATTATTTTCAAGACAGTACTTCTTGATTCACCAAACATTTTGGCTGTTTTTGTTTTGCTAGCACCTGCCATACGAGCACCAACAATTTGACCTTTTTGAAAATCTGATAGATCTGTCATTTTAATGAATTTTAATTACCTTTTGCTGATGATATCTGAAAAGAAACAACAATTTTAGCAAAACATATTAAGCAACACTAATAATAAATCAAAAAACAAAAATAAACAAGCTTAGATATTTCAAAATTATGATGCTAGGTGTTTCCATTATTTTGTCCAACCCCTGTATATGTATGCAGTGTTTGTGTGCACTGCTTGACAATTAGCGTTGTTTTGTTTACATCTCTGTAACTTAGTAGTTCAGCAAAAGAGACCAATGGAATGAGTACTAAACTTTAAAATAACTTCTTAGGTTGATTTGTTCAATTAAAACCCTTCAAGGTGGGGCGCCAGCATGGTCGCAGTCCAATGACTGAAATAAGTGAAAGATAAGGAGAGCAGCAGATTTTCCCTTTTGTCAGACTCAGAATCAGAATCAATATGACATTGAAACAATAATCTATAATAGAGCTTTTTTTATAATCATTGATTTGAGATTACCTGATTAAATTGATATCTTCATGTTGGATAATAGATATAAGCTGTCTTCTATGAGTCATGTTTGTTGTTTAAAGAGATCATTTATCTCCACTAGTTCCATCAACTTTTTAAGTATGATGTTGAGTAGCTGCAATGATTTTCTTTTCTTAGTGTAACTGGTTTTCCCAATAAATTGATCTACTGTCACGTTATCAGTATCAGCTCTATTAGAACCGTTTGTTTTTAGCTGGCTAAAATATATACATTAAGGTGAAGTATATCAGAATATGCTCATCTTGTTAGTTAAATCTTTTTGTAAGATATGCAATATTAATACACTCACATATGATCTCCTGATCATTGTGTTGGGTCATTTGATATAGTAAGCTTGTAACACAGGTGCCAGCATGGCCTATTATTTTTTTTTATGAATATATATATATATGTATGTGTGTGTGTTTATGTATGTATATGTGTATGTGTATATATATATATGTTTGTGTGTGTGTTTACGTGTGTGTGTATGTATATATATATATATATATATATATATATATATATATATATATATATTTGTATATGTGTGTATGTGTATATATCTATATCTATAAAAGAGAGTTTGTATGTGTATGTGCACGTATGTTCCTTATGCATTCCAAAACCGAGTTGCCGATTTTGATATATGCGTATCAAAATATTCAGTACTATTTCCACTACCAACTAAACTTTGTTTTCCTTGACATATTTGCATTACAAAAATTTGAAATTGGTCTTTTCCATAAGTCAACTATCGTAAACATTTCATACGATGACATCACATTTTCTATATGAGTTGTTTCTAAAGAAAGGTGCACCTATCATGCTCTTGATGAATTTCAACACACCAACGACTATGCAATGGTACAAGATTGACTACCTACAATAAGTCATGTCCTACAAGCAACCATTACTGCCGGCTGTCATCAAGGAGAGATCGCATACATCCCACACATGCCCCTTATTCCCTCAAATGTGTCATTTCAGTTCATGCTCCTCCAGTTCCCAGTGTGATTGTGCTTCACTGACAATCAACAAAGACTAGGGCCAAACTTTAAAAATTGTGGGTCTCAATTTACAAATACCCTGCTTCTCTCATGGACAGCTATATGTCGCATGCTCTCGAGTTAGCAGTACAGATGACCTGTATATTTATTCTATCGACACTTGGCTTATTCAAAACACAGTTTACCTAGAAGCATTGTCGGCTTCACTTAACATATGTTGAAGTGTGCAGTCTGCCCAAACATGAGAGCTGAAGCAGCTTTCTTTCCATGTACCTTACTTTCTGCAATATGGATGCCTCTACGTCCTCATACATCATCCAATTCTTTAAATCCGTAAGTCTAGGTCATTTTCGGAGCAATGTTAGGATTTCATTCTAATCTAAGCTGCCATTCTGCATGTTTTTGATGTCAATGATTTCAGCATTGTTCATCCCAAAATGACCAAAAAAACATGTTTATGAAGAAGCGTTGTTTGTTTCACACTCCTCATGTGCCAATTCTGCCCATAAGAAAGAAACAAATAATACAATGTGGCTGTAGGTCATATAACACCCTGGCAACGCTGAGATGCACCATGGCTGTGTGTAAGGAGCTTGCTTTCCAATCACATGGTTCCAGGTTCAGTCCCACTGCTTGGGACCTTGAGTAAGTGTTTTCTACTATAGTCACAGATTAACCAAATCCTTGTGAGTGAATTTGGTGGACGGGAACTGAAAAAAAAAAACTTGTGGTGTGTGTTTGTATTCATTTCCTACCACTGCTTGATAACTGGTGTTAGTTTGTTTGCATCCCTGCAACTTACTGATAAGTATTGGGGTCGATTTGTTAGACTAAAAAAACTCTTTCAAGATGGTGCCCCAGCATGACTGCAGTCCAATGACCGAAACAAGTATAAGATAAACGTGTGTGTTTGTATGTGTGTCTCCTTGCCTTGACATTGCGTGATTGTTGCAAATGAATGCCATTCATATCCAATATTCTCTAAAAACGTGCCTGGCCTTGGGGGAAATATTACATTGCTTGAAAGCAGGTGAGGATTGGTGACAGGAAGGGCATCCAGCCATAGGAAATCTATCTCAGTACTCTCTGTCTGATCCATTCAAACATGGAAAATTGAGCGTTAAAACAATAATAAAGATATGATGATGTGAGTTGTGTGAAGCATGCAATACTGCCATGGGTGATGACAAGCTGGTAATTGGAGCATTTCAACTCTGTGTGAGTATATGTGTGTATATGTAAAAAGGGAGGTATGTGAATGTGTGTGTGCAATGGAAGTGGGATGGTGAACATTCAACACTGAAAACAAAAATCAAACAGCGTTTCAACTCTAAAATACTACAATTAGCCGTCATTTTTGACGGCACGGGGCCAGCTAGTGTTATAATAATGTTGTAGTCTTCCTGAATTGAAGGAGTTATAAAAATCCTATTAGCGTTGAACGAATACATTCCTTTGTATTTCTGTCTCAATTCTGAAGGGCTGAACTTCAATTCTATGCCATATTTCATATCTATGGCCAACTTTTAAATAACCCAGTCCACTTGGCTGTTATTGAGCCCCCACCTACCCAACACACACACACGCTCTGTGAGTTGTATTGTTATTTTAAACCTGATGGGTATTTTGCTAATTAGCAGTACTGAATTTAGTGTTAAGAAGATGCTATAACAATATGCAATTGGGAATGCAAATGTATTAATTTTGAAAAATTGCAAAACACATTCAAATATAGAAAGAAGAAAAAAACTGAAAAATTCAGGTAGTGTACCTAGAACGAGTCAATTTATTAAAGCCCACCTCTCCCAAAACTATCATCATCACCATTATTTAATGTCCACTTTCCATGCTGGCATGGTTGGACTGTCTGACTGGAGTTGGCTAAGTAGAAGACTACACCAGGCTTTAGTGTCTGTTTTGACATGGTTTTTAGACACTGAAGCCTGGTGCAAACTTCTGCCTGGCCAGCTCCTGTCAAACCGTCCAACCCATGCCAGCATGGAAAGCAGACATTAAACAATGATAATGATGATGATAACTTTGAGATTGGTGGGGGGTGGGTTTTGATAAACTGACCTGTTGTGGGTACGCTACCTGAATTTTTCAGTTTTTTTTTCCTGTATGTTTGAATGTGTTTTCTCAACATTTCTTTCTCATCTTTGGTTGTTACTTGAATTTTTCGAAATTAATACAGTTGCATTCCTGATTGCATATTCTTGTAGCATCTCCTCCTCTTTTTTTTTTTCTATAACTGTATTGGTGTTACAATACATACTCCAGCTCTCTAACTCTCCAACTGTCATATCCTGGTTGTTTATCTTGATCAAAAGAGGGATGGTCAAGAGGATGTCTGCTCATGACTACAGGGACATCTAAAACCATTAGAGAAAGCAAGGTTCCTACTTTTGTGAGTGGATTTGGGAGATAGAAACTGAAGTAGATGTACATGTATGTATGTTGTTTGCATCATAAGAATTCAGAAACTTCGAGACAATGTGAAATAGTGCCTTGAACTTGAAGTAGATAAAACTATATTTACAGAAGATGTGGGTTCTTTCCAAAGAGTTTTTAATCTAATATTTACATGCTATAATTTATATCTTCCTCTAATTTGAGTTCAACAATTAAAAGTAAATTGTGTGTATGTGTGAGAGAGAGAGGTGGGTGCTGAAAAGTCCCTGGTTTTGTGTAAAAGGAAATATAGGAGGATCAGTTAATTATGATTTTATTCAACGTATTCCCCTCTCAAGATTCACACACTTTTTGCAGCGGTCCTTCAGTTTTTCTAAACCCTATAAAAAGAACTTGGAAGGTTGGGCCTCCAACCAAGCCTCTGTAGCAGAAATCATCAAAATAGAGTGAAATTTCATTCCCTTGAGATATTTGGTCAGTTGTGAAAAGAGGTGATAGTTGGAGGGTCCAAGTCAGAAGTGTAACGTGGGTGGTCTACTAATTAGAAAACAATGTCACATGTTTTCCATAGGGTTTCATGTGCTGTGTGTGCTGGTGCATTGTCTTGCAACAGCTCAGCTTTTTATGGCATTTCTACTTCAAAGCTTCATGTAGTTCCTCTAACAGAGACATATATTCTGCATTGATGGTGCAACCCTTAGACAGGTATTTTATAAGGAGTACTTTGTTTCAGAACATTGAAGCCAGAATCTTTCCAGCTGACTTCAGGGTCCAAAACTTCTTGGGACACAGTGAACTGCTGTGGCACCACTTCATTGATTGCTGCTTGGTCTGCGCATCATAATGATGAAGTCAAGTTTCATCCATGGTGACTAAATGAGACATAAAATCACCCTCTTCTGCTTTAAACCAGTCCAAAATTGCCTTTCATGTTGTCACTCTGATGTGCTTCTGATTTGTGTTCAAGCATTTCAGCACCCATTTTGCAGAAAGCTTTCTATGGTGCATGCAGTGGAATTGGATCTGAGCCTATGTGGTGCCAAATGAAGTTCTTGATCAGAAATTAGCACAACTTTGTATAGTTTCAGTTCTTAGTGTATTAATATTAATATTAATATTAATGGTGCAAACCTAAGTAGTTTCAGTTTAACTTGAGTATTAAAAAATTCTATGTAATTGTGACTCAACGATGCCAGTGCTATAGGCAGAAGGAGGCTGTTTGATTAAGAAGCCTTCTCCATCTGCCATGTGGTCTTGGGTTCAGTCCTGCTGTTTAACACCTTGGGCAAGTTCCTCTACTATAGCCTCAGGGCATCCAAAGTGGTAGACAGAAACTGAAAGAAGCTTTGGTGTATGTGTGTGTATTTGTTTGTATTCTTGTCTAGACATCATACGATGGTTGTAAATGAGCATCATCATTATGCAAGCAAGGCTGTTCGTTTCCAATCTTCCTGTGAAATACATGTCTGGCTGTGGGAAAATATTGCCTTGCTTGGAAACAGGTATGGGTTGGCAACATGATGGGCAGCCTGCTGTAGAAAATCTGTCTCCATAAATTCTGTCTGATTCACGTGAGCTTAGAAAAGAAAAGATTAGATGACATTATGATAATATAACTCAGCACATGGACTAAAACACATTCAAGATAATACTTTTATTTTATTTTATATTTCAGTTTTCCGAGTTTTTTTTAATTACTTATTTCTGTTTCAGTTTTTATCTACGCATGCAATTATGTCCATATGCAGTAACATCTAAATTTATTTGATGTCTTTTATGTTTCTTTATATGAACATTTTGTTTTATTTCGTTATTGTTCAAATTAAGCTAATATGGAAAAATGGACAGCAGATTATAGATATTAGCTAATTATGATTATATAGACTTCGCTTTGTTCTCAACAAAGAGTGGAAATACTTCTTTATAGCCGACTTGAATCTGATTACAAAATCAATTAAACACCAGAATGGTTTGAAATGTTAAAGTGGTTAAGATGGTTACTGGTGTCAACTTAGAGCAGCAAAAACACCACATTCTATAGACCACAAGTGAAGCAAAAGCATTAGAATTGGACAGTGTTGTGTGGTAAGAAATTTGCTTGCCAACCATGTCACTCTGGGTTCAGTCCCACTGTGTGGCACCTTCAACAAGTGTCTTACTATAGCTCCCTCTGACCAATCAAGAGCTTGGGAATGGATTTGATAGACAGAAACAGAAAGAAGCCTGTTGTTTGTATATGTATATGTGTGTTACTGTTTCCTTGTCATGACATCGTGTGATAGTTGTATACAGGTGCCAATGTTACCCACTGAGGGACATGCTCAAGCAACTGACAAGCAAATCCTTGGTATTGAGCAGAATATTTGCTATAATGATATTTCTGCTTCAGCATCAGACATTGTAGTCAAAGATATGAAAGAGACTGGTCACAGGTGTAACACCTTTGATCACAGGTGTACTACTTGATCGGGACTGACTTGGGGTTAAGCAACAACTGGTTTATATTTTTATTGGCAGTCTAGTGCAGTCCTCTGCCTGGCCAGGTTCTGTCGAACTGTCCAACCCATGCCAGCATGGAAAGCGGATATTGATGATGATGATGATGGCAGTGGAAGAGTGTTAGGCAAATGAACTCTAATAAGAATTTGAACTCATGACTATAAGGTATCAAAATAGCATTTAACAAAATATTTGCAACTGAGTAAAGTTGTTGAGCACTGACCTAAATGTTTCTATTGTATTTAATTTTGTCTGTGTCCTGAATTTAAAACAAAATTCTGCCAAGTTTGACCCTACCTTTCATTCCTTCAGAATGCTGATAGTCTACAGAGTGACTGATTTAAAAAGTTTTGCTCATCTGTTGTTGGTATATGAGGATTTTAGAAAAGAAACTAAACTGTTAAAATTTATTTACTCTTTTCAATATTCCTGTTGAATTTATTTTAATGATATTGAAATAAATCCTGTAGTTGGCATATTTTTTTTCTTAATGTTTTTTAGAGAATGGATAAAACAGCATATGTAGAAAAGTGCCGCAACTGGCTTTTAACAAGGGCATGTCCATTTGGTTCAAAATGCAAATTTCTTCATGGTCCCTTTTCTGAAGAAACAAATGGACCAGAAAATCGAAGCCGATCTTCAAAAAGGTATTGTCTCTCTCTCTCTCTCTCTCTCTCTCTCTCTCTCTCTCTCTCTCTCTCTCTCTCTCTCTCTCTCTCTCTCCCTCTCTCTCTCCCTCTCTCCCCCCCCTCTCTCTCTCTTTCTCTCTCTCTCTCTCTCTCTCTCTCTCTCTCTGCTTCTCACTCCTTTCATATAACCTTTTATAATGTGATTTCAGGTGTTCCTTGTACTGAGAGTAGTCTCTGTTATTTCTAACATAAGGGACGTAACTTATAATGTTCATGCTCTTCCTAGGCTTATAGGTGAGGTGAAATGACTACATTGTAGGGTTTAAATCCTTACAGCGTTGCTTGGTGAGGAGGGTAATTGTTGGGCACCCTGCAGGACAAAAAATGAAACCTGTCAAAGGGCGGAGGAACTACTGTAGTCATCAACGGCCATCCAACATTGTGTGTTAGGGTAGGATGGTACTCTTTTGCTTTGGTTAGCAACCTTCCTAGAAATAGTGTCTTGATAAAAATACCTTAGGAGTTGATGGATTTACCTATTGCCTGGCTTCACTCTCCTACCTAGCTTACTGGGTTGAATAGAGGCTGAGTAATTAGCCTTGTTTCTGGTAAGGGCTTTGAACACTGGTGTTTAGCCTCTGATGAGCTCCATTATCCAGTTCATTTGGTCTTCATATTTCTCTGTTCTTGTTGATCTTGGTGAGGGTACTGGATTGTGTAGTTTTCTGGTAGTCAGGAGCCCAAAATCTCTGGTGGCGCATGGAGAGGTTGCTCTATCCACAATTGTATAATATTGGTGTATCTGTAGTGCCATGTTACGCATGGATGGGGGTCCTGCAGCTCCATCCGGTGGGCTTTCCCGAGGTGACACATCGTCTGCTGGAATATTATAGGGAAGCTGATTACTTGCTTACTTAAGGTGGAAATCATCCCTGGCTGGTCTTTTTTTTTTTTTTGTCTTAATAAATTCAATCATGGCAGTCTGCAGTAAACAAAATCACAAACCAGACTCAGCTAAATCACCTGCTCGTTTTACTATTACATTCCCCAATATATGTAGTCTCCGTTCTAATCTTATGGATGTTGAATCTTTTCTTGCTCAGAACTCTCCTGACATCCTTGCTTTGAATGAGACAAATCTTAGTCCTGACATTTCAAACGATTTTGTTGTTCCTGGCTGTCTTCTTCTCTACCGGAAGGACTCTCGCAATCGTATGCATAGCTTGGGCATCTTTGCTCGTGTCATCTTCCCATCATTTGTGAAGATCTTGAGGATACTCCGCAATCTTTCATGTGTTTTTTGACTTTCTTTTCTGCACTCAATTAGCTACTTGTTCTTTCTCTATCGTTTTCCATCTTCTCAAAATTGTTCTTTTATGCGGTCTGTTTCTGACAGCACCAATAAGGCTCTCTCGTTTCATAACTCTGTGAATATATTCGTCTTTGGTGATTTTAATATTCACTATGAAGAGTGGCTTAAGTTTTCTCATAACACTAGGGCATCTGGCATTTTTGCACTTTCTCAATCGCTCACACAACTTGTTGACTTTCCTACTTGCATTCCTGATCATGATGACCAATCTTCCCCCCTCCTTGATCTCTCTTTGGCATCAAATCTTGATATCTGTAAGGTTTGTCATGATTTTCCACTCAGGTGATCTGATCATGTTGTTGTTTCAGTTAACGTTTCACTGAATTGTTCTGATGCCAAGGAGTCCCCAATTCATTGTACTCTATTCAGCTATGTTCGTGGTGACTGGGACAATTTTTATTACATTCCTTGGACCAGTATTTTTGCTAAACCTGTTGAGGCCTGTGCTGGGGAAGTTCCTACTTGGATTTCCACTGGTGTTAACACCTTCATACCATCTCGCAAATACCAGCTGAAATCGCATTCCTCATCCTGGTTTTCTCCTGCTTGTGCTGCTGCTGTTGCCCATCATAATCATTTTTTTCCACCAGTTTCAGCGAGATAATTCTGCAGTGAATAAACAGCTTTTTACCAATGCTCGCAATCATTGTAGGGCTGTCATTCGTGATGCTAAATCAGACTACGAGCAGCACATTCATGATCGTATATTATCCCAGAAAGTAGGCTCTCGTGACTTCTGGAGAATTATTAAAACTCTTAGAGGTAACAATAAGTCTTCTATTCCTCCTTTATTCAACGAGCCTGAGGTCCTGACATCTAATGATAAAGCAGAAGCCTTTGCTCAACTGTTTAGTTCTCACTCTCTTCTCAGTAACTCTTCTCATCCATTTCCTGATGTTTTTCTCAAAACTGATAAACTGTTACACAGTTATCATATTACTTCTGCTAAGGTTGCAGCCATTGTGGCACGGTTGGATCCATGTAAAGCAACTGGACCTGATGGTATTCCAGTCATTGTTCTTCAAAAGTGCTCTCCTGAGTTGTCTTCTGTCTTATCTAGGCTCTTCCGAAAGTGTATCTCCGAATCTTGTTTTCCTTCTTTATGGAAATTCCCAACTGTTCTTCCTTTCTTTAAGAACTGTGGTGATCAATCTAATCCTCATAATTATAGACCAATTAGTTTACAACCAATCATCAGTAAGGTTTTTGAGTCCTTGATTAATGACTCTCTTGTAAAAATATCTTGACTCAAATCGTTTATTCTCCGACTCTCAATATGGTTTCTGTGCCGGACGGTCTATTGCTGATCTTCTCACTGTTATATCCGAGCATGTTTATTGTGCCTTGAATGTATCTGGTCAAGCTAGGGCAGTTGCTTTTGATATCTCTAAGGTATTTGATAGGGTTTGGCATGCTGGACTTCTTTGGAAGCTCCAATCCTTTGGTGTGTCAGGTTTCATGCTGAACATCATCTTCTCTTTCCTTTAACCCTTTTCTTTATTGTATTTATTTTGAGATGCTCTGTGTTTCTTTCAATTACTTTAAACATAACAAAGAATTCAGTAAAATAACTTAGTTATCGTTAAGCTAGTGTTAGGAACATAAATTGTGACTAAGGTTTGGTGGGATATTTTAATTCAAAACTTATGAAAACAAGACATTTGTACTCAAGAGCCAGAGCTGGTTTCAGCCGGGTTGGTAACGAAAGGGTTAAGACCATAGGATCAAGGTTGTTCTTGATGGTCAATCTTCATCTAGTTATTCTATGAATGCTGAGGTTTCTCAAGGATCTGTCCTGTGCCCAACTCTCTTTCTTCTTTTTATCAATGATCTGCCCGACCATATCATCTGTCAGCTCATAGTCTATGCTGATGACTCTACTTTGTACTCTTGTTTGGACAAATCTGCCAACTTGTCTGATATGGTTGAGATCACTGCTAACCTTCAGAATGATCTTTGATCTGTTGTTGAGTGGGGTAGGAAATGGCTTGTAACGTTTAATCCATCGAAAACCAAACTTTTTTCAATTAATCGCTTCAGACATTCTTTCTCATCGGTTTCAATGGATGGTATTGACTTACCCGAGAGTCGTTCTCTTCTTCTCCTAGGAGTGACTTTCTGTAATGATTTTTCTTGGAGAACTTACATAGGTCCACCATTCGCCCCTGCATTTAGTACAGTAACAAAAGGGTTAGATTGTATTGCTCTAGTCTTTACAGCCATGGACTATGCCTTGCATATGGCATATCTTTTCAATCAAATAAACAGAGGTGGAAAAATTTAAATGCTTTAAATCAGGGATGACTTGTCAACTTCTTTGCTAGCAGGCACATGCCTATAAAAATTTGATCATCAAAAGCTCTCATCCAAATAAATAAGAAGCATGCTATAAAACGTTAATAGAGATCCTCACACTAAAAGGTTCCTTGAGTAAAAGTATATTAACCCTTTTGGTACCAACGTGCATGAGTTCACCTTTAGTTCTGTGATGCTAATTTCCTGTTTTAAAGTGATGTAAATGGAAATCTATCAAAATTTCATGTTAATTTATATTTTAAACATCAGCTTAACGACAAGGTTATTTTACTAAATTCTTCATTATTTTGAAAATTAATGGAAACAAAAATAAGTATTCCAACAGCAATATGATAACATAAGGGTCAATAGTGGTTTGTCTCTATGTGGACACCCTGTCATATATTGTGGTCATATTTAGCTGTATTTTCTGTGTTCTGGAATGGATATGAAATAAAGCCTTATGATTTAATGTCAGTCATGTTGTAGGTAGTATTTCCCACAAGAGGAATTGAATTCATCATCATCATCATCTAACATCCATTTCCTATGCTGGCATAAGTTTGACAGTTTGACCCAGATTCAACAGACCATAGGGCTGTGCCAAGCTCCAGTGTCAGTTTTGGCATGATTTCTACAGCTGGATGCTCTTCCTAATATCAACCACTTCATAATGTATACTGGGTGCTATTTCTTTTTTGTGCCACTGGCACTGCAAGCCAATGCTTTTTGTACATTAGTTTTTCAATATATCTCCTGTGAACAACAGTGAAATTATACTACTCTGCGGTGCCTACTTAGTGCTAAATAGACTTACTTGACTGTTGAGAATGAAATGTTTTGACCAGAGATATAATGCATGCAGTGCTAGGGACAGTGTAAACTATCAACCTCTTGACTGGTTATCCGGTAGTCTGTCCAATCAGGCATCCCTGCTCTTAGCTTAACCCTTTAGCATTCAGACTACATCGCCAAAAGCAATGCTTTTTTATTCACATCGTTTTGAATTAATCATGCATTATGTCATAGCTTCAACATTTCAATGATGTGATTGTTTATTTTTAGAATGACACTGTGGGGTAGGTGTGAAAGGCTAAATCTGAACATAAAACAAAATGTTTTGGTCAAATATGGTTGGTTAAAATACTAAAGGGTTAAGACATTGGTCAGCATATGTTGTCAATATTTTTCTGTTTGTGTTTCGTTGTTGTAGATTAAACTTGCATAACAAGAATAACAGTTGTTTGTTTTGCTAGCTTGGTGATATAATTAATAGTGAAAATAGAGCTGAAGATAGCAGTGATTAGAGAAATATTATTTTGCTACGGTCTACATATGTAAAGCTTTAAACTTATGCTTTCCTAACTATGGAATGAAATCTCACACAACATTCTTGTTATTCATAAAACTTATAAACTATGGAACAAAATCAAAATCATAATCAGTTATAGACACAATATACATATATTATTTGTAAGACAATTGACTGATAAATAAATATGTTCAGTTGTGATGTGTATATTACTTATACATATTTATATATTTTTTTTAGAATCTGTAGCATGGTGATAGTACAGTATTTTATTCACTGGGACTGTGGACTCATCCAGCCATAGGCAGTTTTCTCAGATATAAAAATGTGTATGTAGTACAGCATATTAAGATTTGTTAAAGCAATTCCTTTATAATTGTACCACTGCAGATTATTACAGATAGATAACTTTGATTTCCTCCCATACTTGTTAACAACTTCTCAAAGTCGAAAGGATGACAAGTGTGTAGCAAAGAAAAGTTGTTCTCTCAGACTGAACCTTTAGCACTACCTATGTGGACTTTACACCATCTCATATACATGAAATATAGATGCATTGAGTGTAAAGTATTATAAGTCAGTAGTGTGTTAAATACCCTTTGGTACATACAGGCCAAGGGAGATTTGGAGCGAGTGATCACATTGGATTTGAAAACATTGGGCTTCCCAAAAGAAGTGACATTGGGTCAAAAACTTGAGAGAAATATTAAAATTTATATTTAACCCTTTTATTACCATATTCCTGTTGAAATACACTGTTTTTATTTCTGTTTAATTTTGAATCTAACGCAGAATTTACTAAAATGACTTTGTCATTGTGAAGCTGGAGTTTGGAGTATAAGTTAATATGAAATTTTGATAGAATGTTTTTATTTAAAAAGTGAACCAAGGGAAAATCTCAGGTGGGTTGGTATCAAAAGGGTTAAAAATCTTAACGTTTGTTATTGCCCACACTCAGCAGGGTGTGTGCCAGCACAGTGGTTTTGGCATTGCTGATTTGCCACTGTCTTCTTTGGCATCAAACATTTTAAGGTTTCTCTTGATCTTTCCTCCTTCCCTCTCTTTCTCCGTGTGTATGAGGAAAAGTTAAAGTGCTTTTGCCAATTGTGTTCAGTTGATAAATTATTGTCTCCCACTCTGTTTGTTTGTGTATATTTCTGCGTTTAGGTGTGTCTGTATGCATACGCGTGTGTGTGCTTGCTTGTCTCCAGCAATATGTCCAATCAACCATACCAAATTGTCATCTTCCAAACAGCTGTACCCAATTGTTTCATTCTTTAATCAGCCCTTATGGAGAATTTTGACCATTTTTTATTATTTAGATTCTTTAGTTTTCATCTGATTCTAGCCATAGTAGAGTACCGTTCTAAGTTTTAGTGTAAACATTTGCCTTTAAAAAAATTTTTTTATTCATCTTTTTTTTTCCTTGACCTTTTACTTACTTTCATATAACATATATTCTATGTACTGTTCATGCAGGTTACTTTTTCTCATAAGTTGTAGTGTACCTGAGTACTATATACCATAAGTTCATTATTATTATTATTATTATTATTATTGAGAGAGCAGCACATGCCATCTAAGTGACACGGGGTACAAATACATGAAGCCCGATATACCCATCATGACTATCCATCTGATAAGGGTACATGTGTATCACAACCATATGCATGTGACATGGTGTTCTCATATTAAAGTAAACTGTGCATGACCTCACAGGTGGGGGGGGGGGCCCAGTTAGAATTTTCTTCAGGTCGAGTAACCCATTATGCCCAAAAGGTCCCCAGATAAGGTTTGTTTAAGGATGATAAACGAAACACCCATGTTTTCAGAGGTGAATTATTCAAATCCCAAAGAATTCCTCTCAACACATGGCTATGTTGCTCCCCCACTACTTCTGCTCGTGATCAGAGATGCACTTATCATCAGCTACTAATGGTCATGCAACTGATGAGCAAATCTCTGGTATTGATCAGAATATTTGCTGTAGCCTATCTTTTATACCAAGACAAAACACGTACATGATAACACTTCCAATCAGTTAAGGCCTGGTACTGCATCAGGGCAATTGAGCAGAATATTTGCTGTAGCCCATCCATTATACCAAGACTATTATCTACAGTTTATATGAAAAAGAATTTTTAGAATTTTAATTGGCGTAAATTCGTGTCAGGTGTTATATATTTGTGTATTTTCTCTTTCTTCACAGACATGAAAGTGATAATACTGATGATATCAAGCTGAAATTAAAAAGTCATCGAGACAAAGGTAGTGACCGCAAGAGAAAGACAGATAACTCTTCCACAGAAAAAAGAAGCCACAGCAAAATAAAGCATGAGAAGGAAGGCAAAATCAAGTCCACTGTAGTTGTTAAGAAACCTGTGGATCCTGAAAGTGAAATAGATAGTGAAGAACCAGAGGAGTGGTCCGAAGGTAAGCTATTTTGAAGAAAGCCAGCTCTGTCCCTTGGTCTTGTCTTGAGACAGAAAGGTTAAATATAAACACCACACTAAAAAAAAAAAAAAAATAATCAAAAAGCCACACAAAAAAAAAACTTCTCTTGAAGTGACAGTTACAAAATCCTGGGGAAAACATCTCATGAAGAGGATGATGATGATGATGATGATGATGATGATGTTGCTCACTACTTGCCACTTCCACTCCTTCAACTTGTGCAGCTATGTTACCTAATTGACTCAAATCTTTGCACGTGTTGCCTTTCAGTAAAGTGGACCAGATATTTGGCTGTGGCACCTGACAGCAGCGGCTTCAACTGACTCTCTTTCTCTCTCCCTCTTTCTCTCTCCCTCTTTCTCTCTCTCTCTTTCTCTCTCTCTCTCTTTCTCTCTCTCTCTCTCTCTCTCTCTCCCTCTCTCTCACTCGCTCTCTCTTTCTCTGATTTCATCTATTTAAACATTCTTAACTCAGTATTTGTTGACTCACCTGAGTTGCATCTGACGATTTCCATAAACATTTCTGAGCCGAACATATCAACATATATTCTGTTTACCCTCCAAAGTTTATTTTTACATATTTTTTTTTTCCTTCCTCACAATTCAAGACTTGATGGGTCAGGGAACCATTGATTAATTCTTAAGAGAAAAACATTTAAAATCTGCTCTTCATTATTCACAATTCAGAGCTTTCATCTTAGTGAAAGTTAAAATTTGCCTTTTAGTCACTTTTAAATAACTTTTTGCCTTGAAAACAATTTGGGTTTCTGGATATGTAATTGTCTTCTTAGTCCTTTCTATAAAAAAAAACTGCATTTTAGTATTTAAAATCAAAAATATTCACAAATCCTGGATAAAATATTTTGAAGTTCTTTGGCTTCAAAATAACTCCACACAAATAAAATTCTGCTTCTGAAGAAAAATTTTAGGGCTATGAACTATTTTTCTAAATCATGTTTTTATTTATTCTAATCATTAAACAAAACATCAATCATATCATTACTTTTCTTCAAAACAGATTGTTTTCCTTTTTTTTTTTCATACAGTTTCATCATCATATTAACTGTTAAACAAGATAATTATATCTTCACATTAACTTTTTTAGACTTGTTAGTATACATTCCATTTATGTGATTACATTTCTGACATTTATAGATGAACATTTTCTAAAGAACCGAAATAACATTTAACAAACTACAAACACAAAGAACAAGTGCTTCTTGTAGCTATAGCTTCCTCTTTTACAATTTAAATATTTAGTATTAATTCAACAATACAAAACATTCAGAAAACTTTGAATGATTGATTGCTTATGTGATACCAAAAATGAAAAGAAAACAAAGGAAAAACATTGATGGAACATAAGAAAAATTATTTACCAAAGAAATCACAACTTATTACAACTTTCTTACTGATTTATTAATTCTCTTCATTTCATAAAAAGAAAATTGCTTCTCTTCAATAATTAAGAGTTCCACTACATCCAGTTACTGTGTGGGATTGCTATAAACTCTTTACAGCTTTTTCTTGGATGCACATTTACTCAATCCTCTAAGGATGAGTTTGTTAAATAACTGAGATAGGACAATGAACACTTGCAAAGGAGAAATAGATATCAGATGCAGAGAAGTTTGTAATACATGGAAACTAAGATTGAACATGGGTAGGGAAAAGCCTGTCCACATGAATATGAAACATGAGCCAATGTGATAATGATGACATTTTATTTTCATTGTCTTGTTTGATGTTATCCATGGTGCTGTGACATTTTTTTTCATTCATATAATTTCCATATCTTCTGTTATCCATTGGCTTGTGACTTTCTTCATTTCTATTTTATTTTCAACCATTCAAAACAAAGAAAATGCAAAAAAAAAAGAAAAAAGCAAGAAAAATCCTTCAAGATTCAATTTAACCACAAAGACTGAATACAAATTCTCTCCTTTTGCTATTGACTTTTTTTTGGATTACTATTATTTTGTGTTAGTGCTCCCTACATACATACACGCACAAAAATATATATATACACAAAACAGAACAAAACTCTGTCACCTTTCAGTTTTTTTCTCTCCTCTTGTCTTCGTTATCTATATAGCTATTGCTAATGAGCAATATCTAAATCAACAGAAACCAATATTTCGGTCTTCCACACACTGCATGAATTCAAATAGAAGCCCAGTTTCTTACATCCACTTGTAACACACATACATGCAAAAAGAAGAAAAAAGAAATCAAACAGCTCATGAAAATCTTCAATACTTTGTTGGGCTTGTGTTTTGTGTATTTTTTTTACACAACATTATTTCACAACATATTGCTTTAGCCTCTTCAGTTCACCTATTCCTCTTTGACATATTTCTATACTGATTCCAGTATTAAATTTCATTCAACAACATTTTAAAACCATAACTAAATCACAACCATAAATTCAACAACGATTTTCCCAATGATCCTTTTGCCACAAACTTTCCCGAACCAAACATTTTCTTGTTTAAGATTCTATATTTTTCTATTTCCTCATCGGGCATAGCATGCTCTGTCATAACACATTACAGTCTCTCTATATTTATATCAATAAGAAAGCAAGTTTGTTGAAACAAGTTGCATCTACAGGAACATATGCCCTGGAACTGAAACTGTTGCTCCTAACCTTGTTACCAAACATTGTTTCTTTGGGGAAAACAAATTCATTCCAAGATCCCTGTCCCCTCCATCAGTTTTTTTGTTTGTTTATGAACAACTTTACAAAGATACATAAATTTATTACAAATTTCAACAAAATGTGTTTATTTCATTATTCTGTTGACTGAGCTCTTACTTACCTGGCATTTTCCCCTTTTACTTGTTGCAAAACTAATTAGAAATGAAAATTTCAGCAAATAATATTCATTATAGTTAAGGTACAAAAATCGTTCCTGAATGAACTCAGCTATATAACTGTTCATTTATGAAGATGTATTTAGGTAATCAAGCTTTTTTTTTAACTTCAATTCATATAATTTGGTTATTTCTAAGTTATATAATTAATCTTTTATTTCAATGTGTATGGTTGTAAAGGGTTTGCTAACTGGTATTAAAAGGTTAATATTGAGTTTGAGCATGTACACATATATTCTCATTTGCATCTACATGCACATACATGAATGTGTATAGATAGATATTAATTTCCCCTCTACACTAGTATGACTGTAGCTCATATATATCTTCAGTTCACTACTTGTAGCAACAAACTGATTCTCCACATGGTATTCTGAGTTAGTGTTAAGAGTTTTAGTGAAGTATATGGTGTACTGTACAGGTCAGGTATGAACCATCAGTGTTTTGGCTTGTGGGCTAACACCCTAGCCACTTGATCCATTGGCAGTCTTCTTTCAAAGCATTTGATGATAATAATAATAACAATAATGGTTTCTGGTTAAGGCACAAGGCCAACAATTTTGATGGGAGGGTGTTACTCCAATGACTGGTACTGTATTTTTATTGTTCCTGTGGGGTGGGATAAAAAGGAAGTTGACCTCTGTGAGATTTAAACTCAGAAAATCCAGAGCTGAAGACGTACTACAAGGCAGTCACTCTGATGCTTTAACAATTGCCAATCCTAATAATACTAATAATGATTTCAAAGTTTGGCACGAGGCCAGCAAACTCAGAGGAGGGGGTAAGTCGATTACATTGACCCCAGTACTCAACTGGTACCTATTTTATCGACCTTAAAAGGATCAAAGGCAAAGTCGGCCTTGGTGGAATTTAAATTCAGAACGTAGACAAACGAAATGCCGCAAAGTATTTTGCCTGGTATGCTAGCGATTCTGCCGGCTTGTTACCTTTTGTCTCTGATATCTCAAAAGTTAAAGGCTTTGATATAGAATTTTAAAAATATAGATTCTTTAAGGATATAGCATTCAAGATATATTGATTTATCAGACATATATCAGCTATTTTAATCTTTTATTGGTTTCATTCATTGGACTGTGGTCATACTGGGGCATCTCTTTCAAGGGTTTTAATTGATCACATTGCTCCCAGCCAGCAGTTATTTCAATCTGGTACTTATTTTTATTGAGTAACTAAGTTGACCTTTGACACAACATTGTTATTTTTAACTAGTCGTATTGCATGAATCAAGACATACACATACACACATGTAAATGGTGAGCATCTGCATACAAGATTCCACTAATCGATTCCAAAGATTTGGTGAACCTGAGGTTATAGTAGAAGACATCCAAGGTGCTGTGCAGTAGAATTGAACCTAGAACCATATGGTTGAGAAGCAAACTTCTTAACCATGCAGCCATGCTTTTGCACCAATCCGTAGGTAAGAATTTTTGAAGAGAGTAAACCTCAAAGTAACTGTTAGAACCTTGTTCTTTCTGATGCAGGTTTGAAGCAAATTTAACATGTCTCCTATGGAAGTGCAAGGAAAGAAAATGGTGTCTTCAGCGCTGTTCAGGGTCAAAACCCTTTGAATGCAATTCATTCCGAAGCTGTCTCTGCTTCTATGATATGAATGTTTATTTGAAAGTGTTCATTTATAAATCAAATTCTTCCATTATAATTTTATGGAAGAATCTTTTACTAATATACGTTCCCTATACCAACTTGATAATGGAAAAGCTATTTATTTGACTAACCTCTAGTTTATTTTCAAAATTTATTGAAATATAGCTTGTGTATTTCATTATATAATTGATGAAAGTAACGGAAGATGAATTTAGTACGAATCTTTAAAGGCGCATACTAAATCCATCTTCTGTTTCCTTCATCAATTATAATCTCAACAAACACTGCGGATTTCCTGACAAGATCCTGTGAAAATTATATCGTAACTGTGGATAGCATCAGGCAGCCCATGGCGAATGTGCTTTAATCGGCATACTAATAGTCCAAATAGTTATATAATATATATATATATATATATATATATATATATATATATATATATATATATAATGTGCTGTGCGTGAGAAGACCCGGCAAGCCAAGTAAGATCGTTGCCAGTGCCCCTGGACTGGTTCTTGTGCGGGTGGCACATGAGATGCACCATTTTGAGCGTGGCCGTTGCCAGTACCGCCTGACTGGCTCCCGTAGGATTTTCGAGCGAGATCGTTGCCAGTGCCCCTGGACTGGCTCTTGTGCGGGTGGCACATAAAAGACACCATTTCGAGCGTGGCCGTTTTCGTGCGGGTGACACGTAAAAGCACCCACTACACTCTCGGAGTGGTTGGCGTTAGGAAGGGCATCCAGCTGTAGAAACTCTGCCAAATTAGACTGGAGCCTGGTGTTGCCATCCGGTTTCACCAGTCCTCAGTCAAATCGTCCAACCCATGCTAGCATGGAAAGCGGACGTTAAACGATGATGATGATGTTATATATATATATATATATATATATATATATATATATATATATATATGGGATGATCTTGTAGAAAAGTAAAATGAGTGAAAGAATTCTCAAGCTTTTAAACATTACAAAAATTTCAGTAAGTTTTACACTTCAGCTATTTTTCATATTTACCTGCTATTTAAGCTAAGTAGACCAGTAATATTCGCATAGTGTCTGCAAAGATAAGCAATTTAATGAAACAAGACCAAACAATTGAATTTTGATTTTTCAGGAAGTTGGATCAAGCGATTGCTGTTTTGCTTATGTCTTTTCTTTTTTTTTTTTCAAACAAACAAGTTGCTTTTTTTTCTTTTGTTTCTGTTTTTCCCCGATTTTTTTTTTTTTTTTTCTTGGTGAGATTGATTGATCCTTATTGCTGAAATCTTTGCCAATAAAGTTGTTTTATTTTATTTCTTTCCCCTTTATTTAAATTATCGTGTTACTTATACACCTCATGTTCAACAGTGTCCTCAATTATGCATTTCATTTTTATGGGTGGGTGGGAAAAAAACTAAAAACCAAAAAAAAAAAACCCATTAAGTAATACAAACAGAAATTCTGGATGAGTTTGAATAGATTGAAGACTCTTTTCATATTTACATTGAAGCATACGTTACTGTTTTGGTGAATGTATCTGAATTCTTTGCAGGTTTCAGTCTTCATCTTCTCCTGCCACAGCCAGAATCATTATTGATTTTTACCTTTGCAAGCTGTTATTTGTGTGTGTGTGTGTGTGTGTGCGTGCATGAAATGTGTGAGAGCAGTAAGCAGAGTACAGTTCAGAAAACAATTATCATTTTCTGTTATTTTTCTTTGTTTTTGTTTTGTAATTATTTTTTTCCATCTTTATTTTCACTATTATTAATTTAAATCCATTTGAAGTGTCACTCTTTAAATGTAATTATCAATATTTAATAAAATATTAGGCATTTGAGTGGTGTGTGTGCGTGTGTACCAAGAAGCTTCTAGGGAGATCTATATCTCTCTCTCTCTCCCTCAGTCAGTTTCTAAATTAGGAAGTAGTTATATTTAATTATTTATTACCTTTAAATCTGTATTGCTTAAGCAGCATTTTCGGTAACATTATTCATGTTAAATTGTAGACCATTTGGCATTATTTACCATTATCGTGTCTTTGAAAAAGAACAAAAAAGAAAAATGAAATCGTTCACTTCTTCTGCTAGTTGCAAAGCAAAATCTCATGATTAAATGTGTAAATACTTCCTCATCTAATTTAAAATTTTAAATACTTTTGTTGAAACTTGTCACATTAGCTACTTTTAGTTTTAAATTGTATATTCTGATATGTGTGTGTGTTTGTGTGTGGATAATCAAAATGGTTAAGGATTATAAATATTAGATAACTAGTCCTTTACTGGATAGGACACTTAATTCTACTTGCTTTAGGTTATCTAGCTGCAAAATACCAGATCTTTTGGGATAAAATGGTAGACTAGGGAATTATATTGAAAGATACAGATACAAATAACAGATTTAAGTATCAGCCATAAACTTCTTTATCTTCTTCTTTAGAGGGAGCCTGTCACACAAATGCCTGCATTTGATAAATCTAGTAAAGATTATCGATTCAATGTCTTTACAAATAAAGGTTGTCCTGTCTGTAGCTTAAGCTCATGTCGTTTCCTCTCGAAGGCTAAACTCTCTCCTCATATATCTTCCTTGACTTACTCTTATACTATGTTATCCCTGTTACCATGTTGCTATATTTTTGTCATATAACATATCACTCGTTAGCATTACATGTTCATATCAGTGAAGTCATCTCATCTCTCTCATTGAGAGAGGCTGTTGTTATCCCTTAACACCCAATCTTTTTCTTTACTCACTCATGACCTCTTACCTTACAATGTCTCATACTGAACTCTTTTTCTCCAAATAATATTTTGTCCTAACAATTCTATGATTAACAACCGTTCAGTATCTGACACGTTTCATATAATTGACAATGATTTTGTTCTTTAGCTGAAGGCTCTGAGCAAAAATACCCATGATCAAAGGGGATCATCTTTTCTCTTTTCAAGCACAGTGATTTTAGAGCTTTTTAAAAACAGTTGGGTGTGGTTTGAGAGAGATTCAGTTCCTATTTCTAGGAGGTTTAGCAACCATGTAGAGGCTCATTCATTAGCTTATGTATCATTTAGTTGAGCTTGGGTGGAGAGAAAATTCATATGTTCCCAGTTGAGCCTATAGTCCTCTAAATTTCACTCCTTTATTTATCTTAAACATTAGATTCTGTTATTGCTATTAGGTAACCTAAGAAATAGAATGTATCTGTTATGTGTCGTGAATCAAAAGAATGGTAGATTTTGTTTAGTCTGTGGAATCCTCTACTTCGTCATGTTCCTGTTCATTCTACATTCCCTATCAAACGCAATAAGGCTTTATGATTCTAACTTCTTATTGCTACAAATCAATTACTTGGGTGGACCTACCAGGAGCTTGCACTTTGCTGGCGTAGCTCTTGGGGCCATTGAGGCACACAAGCTATCACACTACAACAATGACTGGACCTAGTGTTGGAAACAACTACTTCCATTGCTACAATTTCCTTTTGTGCTTTGAGCTCCTCATCACTTATTCTATAACTTTCCTAATTATGGTAATTTTTTTTTATTAGGTCAGTTGGTGATTGGTCCCCCACTTATATATTTCCTATTGAGTAATTGCTTGTGTTAGCAATTTTTACCCTCCCACCTCTTGCACCTTCAACCCTCCCCCCACTCCTTATCATTTCTGAGACGACATCCTAGACTGGTTTTAATATACCACATTATCTTTAACTACAACATTGACATTTAAAACATTTTGTGCTCTTCATCTCTTTGATATAAGGAATCACTCACGTAATCTCTTTGTTATTATTGTAAAGCTGTCTAATTTTCAATTTATGCTCCCCTGCTAAAACCTTTCTATAATGTAGGATCCACTATGAAGGTTGCTTTATCTGCTAGAAAAAGAAAAACAAAACAGGTAAACCTCCCTCAGTTGGAAAAGAAAAAGACATATTGGATAATGTCATTCTAAGTTATCTTTAAAAAAAAGTAAAAGGGACTGTTCATGCTGAAATGCTACTGATGATCTGTTTTTCTCATTCAAGGCTGACCTTGGGCTAAGCAACAACATAAAAGATTATATTACATTATATAATTAATTTTCTGCTACAGCTACAGATTTCTGGTCTTGCTTGCAGTAAATTATCTCATGGAAATTTACTATCTTTTTTTTTTTTATATTTACAAGAATAGATTCTCGTGTTGTAGGGTTGATTCGTTAACTTCTCATAGAATTGTAGGAATACCATCATGGTGTAGAGCATGTCTTGTGGTCTATCCTTTTCTAGGTTCAAATACACCTAATATGTTACAGAGGGAAAGAGAGAAGAATTGACCCTACTTGTACTTTATTTATTAACTCCCAAGAAGTTGAAAAGCAAGGTTGACCTCTGTAGGATTTGAACTCAGAGTGCAGAGAACTGGAGTCTACACTACTCAATGTTCTAAACTCTTCCAACATGCCACTTATAATAGATTCTCATTATAAAATTGAAGTTTTGATTTTAATTTTCATTTTATCCAGTATTTATATTTTTGAAAATTACATTTAGAAAATATTTCTTGTCAGTTTCTGCCTGTAAGGTTATGGTTCTTGTCTACAGACACTGTTCATCAGGTCAGCTCTAGATGGAGCCACTTTATTGTGCTTCTTGACATTACAAAAATTAGTAGCTTTTGCTTTTCATGTTTGATTGAGGTAAAGTGTGTCATCCAATTGTTTTATGTATAAAGAGAATAAATATATATTTTGAAGCTTCAGTATTGAAAGTAATTTTTACCCTCATCATTATTTAACATCTATGTTCCATGCTGGTATGGATTGGACAGTTTGGCAAGATTTGATGAGTCTAAAAAACCACACTGCTTTGGCTTGGTTTCTATGCCCTTCCCAACAGTAACCACTTTACAGACTGTACTGGGTGCTTTTTTCATGCCACTGACACTAATCAGGCTGCTATGCTGCTTGTAAGACTATGAACTTAGGGGAGGGGTTGATTTTATGCTAGGAGAGCTGCATGGCTACTCACATTTAGAAGCAAGGGTGAGAATGATCAGTAGGTGCTTCAAAGAGTATATAGTGGTGATGAGGTGTCCTAGTGGCCCCAAATTTTAATATTTTTTTAAAAAACATATATCACTATACTTCAACTATATGTACATAGATATTCAAGTTGTGTAAAGACACTTTACTCCCGATAGCATTGAACATTGGACGTAAATTCCAGATACAAGGATTCATGTTTAAAAAAGTGGAAGATTTATAGTACCTTCTGAAAAACAAAAAGAAAGAAAAAAGACAAAATAATCACTAAGAATACAAATAAATTAGACAGTCTAATTCTCACCTATACATAACTAACTCATCCATATTGGTTAGTTGGTCCCTAGTTCAGCACTGATTGGAATGAAATGTTTAAAAGTCATCTAGTCATGTCCATCTTGCATTTTTTTGTTTCTTTTCTTTTTTCTTTTTTATTGTTTTCAGCCATATTGTATCTGGGACAATCTCATCTAATGTGTCTTACCCCTACCTTTTTTTTTTTTACCCATTTTATTATATTTCTGTTCCAATACACTGATATTGTTTGATTTAATTTTGAAAGTAATTACATTTGTTATTGAGCTGCTGTTTGAAACATAAACTAACATAATTTTGATGGAAGGTTTTAATTTAGATCACTTTAAGACAGGAAGTTTGTACCATAGAACTAGAGGCAGTTTCAGGTGGGTTTGATATAAAAAAAAATTGTGATTTAAGGGAAATTTGGCTGCTATTTCTAGCAGATCAAGCTACTGTGTAGAGGCTCATTCAATGTGTTCACTGAATCTACTTCATGTTACAACTAAATTTCCTTTGCAAACTTCTTAGCATCTTCAACAAAAAAAAAAGTCTTCGTGTATTCAGTCTTTTATTTTATGGCATAGTTTATGATTGGATTGTAAAACCGAAAAGCTGTTTCTTTGTAGCTTTGATCAAGCCGTAATGTTTGGTGCTACAAACAACAGCATTCGAAGTTTAATGTTTCAGATGAGAATGCTAATCAGCTTACATTGACTCTTTTCATATTTAGCAATGAAGAGTTATTTTTCTCCCTCTATCTTGTTTAAAAAATCATCCAACCTTTTTAGAGCTGTGTTTCGTTATTTCTATGAGGTATTGATGTTTCATACCTGAAGAAACCAGTTAGTAGATTCCCAATATCAAATGTAGTTTCTGAAAATCCTAGAAAAGTCCAACTTTTTTTGATGTAATGTTGGATACCATGACAGTCACAGAAAACTATACGTTGCTTATATTTATTCATATGTCCATGTTTTTACAGACAAACCTATTATTTTCCTTTTGACTTTTTATAATTAGCAGAATGCATCAGTGGAAAGAGTTGGGGTTGGCGTATGTCTTTCCCCAAAATATTACTGATGCAAGTGAAGTAAAATCAGTACAACCAATATTAAAGCCATTCCATGGACTCACCTTTGCAATAGCTCGCCTTTATACTTGCAAAAATGCACCCAAAATAATAAAATGGTCTAAAATAACTTAAAGAACACAGGCAGAGACCTGGTTAGGTGTGATTTGTCAGAAAACTCTGGCTGTGTCGTGTCATGAAGAAATTGTGGTTATTCCATTTTTCTTTAGGTATATCTATGATGATATTATCTTTTTATTTTCTTTTCCAACCCAGTAGGAAGTATTGCAAGGATGTGGTTTCTATTTCTCGCAGGTCGAGGCACTACATAGAGGTTCCTTTGTTGGCATGAAATGGGAAATCTTCATGCTTAAAATTTAACTGTTGACATAGTGAAATTATTTTAGGGTATTTTCTTTCTCAATTCCACAAGTTGCTACGTCAAAACATAATATCTTACTATTTCAGTAACCTCTTTGCTCGGCTAAATAAAATTTGTGGTATTTTTTCTTTTCTTTTTTTTATGCATAATCTTGAATTGAAAATTAATATATTATAATCCATTTCCTTGAATCTGTTTTTATAACTCATTGAATTTTATCAAATAAACATTCCTGTACAAAATGAAATAAATAACTAATTTAAATATATTGAAAGGGGCAAATATATTGTGTTTGTGAATGTGTATATATATACACTCACATACACTATCTTTGAGTGAGTTTCAAATTGCAATTATCTCCCTTCTATTCGTCCGGCTGTTAATTAACTCCCTTTAGTTCTAAACTAAATTTTTTTTTTTTAATATACGTCTTTTTTTTAAAGAATTTAATTCTTTGAATTCATCCTCTTTGAAGTTAAACGATTTTGAAGGGGGATTTTTTTTTTGTCAGTGCGTGTGTAATTCTTCACATTGTTTTCTCTTTTTTTTTTTTTAATATTTCAGACGAACATTATATAATTTTTTTTTAACATTATTTCAGATGATAGCTTGAAGAATCTTGACTTTAAGGAAGAACTGACCCTGGTGAGGAAGCGACAGGAGCTTCAGCGTGCTTTAAGCAACCTCCCAGCTCCTCCTGAAGAACAACGAGAAAACTTGACGATTGAAAAGAAGATTCACAGGCATATGCTTTCTGGGGAACATTCAGTTCGGGTACGAAGTTATTCTCTGCCATTTCTCTTTGTTTTCTCAACAATCTCTTAACAAAAAACAATTTTCAATTATTAATGATCTCACTAGGTGATTATCAATGTCACCATCATCCTTTAAATTTTATTACAATGAATTTGCTGTAGATTAATTGTCATCACCAGCTTTATATAAATAGTATTATACATTATGAATCAGAAATAAGAACAGGATCTTGAATTCTATTTTCTTCTAGCAGAACACGTCACTATACTAATTCATTGAGTCCATGATAAGGGATAACCTCAATTGAAAGTGTTTTTCAATCAAGGTTATTTTTAATGTGCATGAAACAGGGCATTCCTTGTCTAAAAAAAACTTTTGGTGTAAGAACAGCCAGTTTGTCATTCAGTGATACTCTTCACCATTACATACATGGTTAATTTTTTTTTAATATTTCTTTTTAATTAGGAGGGTTACATGTCTTGACTAGAATTGATTACTAATTGTTTGGTTTAGAAGAATTATTGACCTTTTCATTGCTAATCCTATAAGTTCTGGGCATGTTCTCCTGGGTTTCAAGATTTAATATCAGAATTTAAAGTTTGGATTACTTTGCTGAGAAAAATTTAGCTTCTTTATCAGAATAGTTTACTGTGACATTAAACACAACAACCGCTCACTGAAGTAACTTGAAGTAAAATACTAGCCTAAAATAGTTTGAGTTGGAGATAAAACAAAAAAGAAAATCTCATCAATAAGCTCCAATATTAATTGCTTTTCTAGTGCTGCACATTCCAAACAATAAATCCGAAGAAACTAGTCATCTCAAACCAGCATAGTTTACTTTAGAATTAGCTGCCAACAGCAATTGCTACACATCTCTATTCTTTGTCATCTCCTTCAAAACGCTGACCCTTACAAAGGAGATGACAAAGGATCAAGATATGCGATGCATTGCTGTACTTACGAAGACCTGCCTACCACAACAGAATTGAGATTCTAAAACTAAGGTGACACATTAAAAGCATTGGTGTGGGTGCTGGTGTGATGTAAAAACACCCAGTATACTCAGTGGAGTAGTTGGCATTAGGAAGGGCATCCAGCCCTAGAAACCAGGCCAGAATAGACTATGGAACCTGGTGCGGTCCCTGGCCCTGCCAGTTCTTGTCAAGCCATCCAGCTCATGCAAACATGGAAAACGAATATTAAATGTTGATGATAATCTTTGGACATACGAAAATAGGCCAGACAACCAGATGTGGATTCCTGTTATCGTATATAATATTAATTTATTAACTATGATATTATCATATATGATCGCATATAAAGATGCTCAGGCATATTTAATGCATCCCAATTTCAGCAGATCAGATTCAGGGAAAAAAAGCACCCAGAACACTCTGTGGAGTGGTTGGCATTAGAAAGGGCATCCAGTCCTAGAAACCATGCCAAAACAGAGTATGGAACTTGGTGCAGTCCCTGGCCTTGCCAGTTCCTGTCAGGCTGTCCAACCCATGCCAGCATGGAAAATAGACATTAAATGTTGATGATGATGATGATGACGACGAAGTGGTTGTTAAGAACTTCTGCATTTTTCATATTTTCATATGCATCAGTGTTCACTCGTTCACTGTTTAAAGGAGAATTAATTGAATTAAATGTGATTGCTGAACTTTTATTAATTGTTTGTGCAGGTGACAAGCAGTGAATCAGGGTCATTGCGCAGCTCTCCAGAACCTTCCAAGCAACACAGCAAGAAAAACATGAAACCATGTTTAAATCCATCCAGGTAACTTTGCTTTAAACCATATTAATTAATGGTTTTTTTAAAATTTCTTTTAACATTTGTCATTCAACTATTCATGCGTATCTGTCTGACAATTCATATATTGATTCCTCTGTAAATTGGGGCGTTCTTATGAAGGCACAATAATCAGTTATATTGAATTCTATACCTACTGTGATGTGGATTCCTGTTATCGGATATAATATTAATTTATTAACTATGATATTATCATATTTGATGGCATAAAAAGATGCTCAGGCATATTTAATGCATCCCAATTTCAGCAGATCAGATTCAGGGAAAAACTTATGGGTGGCCCAACTTCACAATATTGGACTCGGGGGTGAGTTTTTGGTGAGTAAAAAATGAGTCTTACTTGCCATCAAACATAGTATTTGCATTTGAAACTGACTTTTCATAAATATTTCAAGAGATTTTTGCTGGATGGGATAAGTTTTGTTAAAATAATTGCCGTTTTAGGTTTTGTTTCTCATCATTGTCTTCAAACAATATATTATTTGTGCCCATTTAATTTCCAGCAAAAAGAAAGAGAAGAAAAAACATAAAACTTCTAAATCACCACTTAACAAGATCAAAAGTTCACAAAGTTCAATAGAACAATTATCAAAAGAAAAGAAAATGTAAGTTAAATAATTTTAATGAGTAAAAATGGCTGAGATTGCTGTATTGTTTCTCATTTCATAGCTTACTGTTTTGAATTCCAATGAGCATTACAAATCTAAATTGATTCTTTCTTTAAAATTAACAGAACTGGTTCCTCAGCAATGGATAATTGTATATTTTCCCCATAATGATATTGATTCCTTACCTCAACACACATTTATAATTTCCAAAATGATACATAAGAAGTATTTCACATTATAGTTATATTTGTTAAAAGTCTTAGTTTTTTTTAAATATTGTTTTAAACAGAATTGAGTCAAATAAACAGTTTTGCTTAAATTTTTGTATTTTAATTTTGTTTAAAGAATATTTCTTCTTTAAAGTATATGTGTAAAATTTTCCTGATAATTGACCATTTTGTTTTACCCTCTTTCCGTAGACAACTTGGTGAAGAACGAGAACGAGACAGAGATCGAGATCGAGATGTACATCACAAAATACGAATGAAAAAGAAGAAACATAAAGAATCACTATCAGAAACAGAAACTAAATCTCCTGAACTTGAATCTTTAAGGGGACATAAAGTTCCAACTCCCTTATTTGATAGTGTCAGTAGCAAGAGTAAAAGAGTTCTCTCTCCAAAACATGATTGGCAGAAGGAATTGAAACCACTTAGACCACTTGATGATGGTGATGGCTATTCTGTTTCTTCAAAGAAATCCCGCCATTCGCGGTCTCCAAGTATTGGTGAGAAATCTCGACATAAGAAATCATTGTCACCAGCCTTGGAGAAGCGATCAAAGCGCTCACCTCTGGCTGGTGTGTCACAAGAAAGGGACTCTATTATCGAGAAACTTAGCATGAGAAAGAGAAGTCGAACACGTGGTATCACTCCTGATAAGTTACCATCTTTGCCATTAAGCAAAGACAGGTCATTGTCTTCAGATGATGACAGATCAGCTCATTCCTCTTTACACGAAGGAGAAAAACGAAAAAGCAAAAAGGGTCGTTTACCAGAAAGGGTGCATGTTAGCCGAGGAAAACTTAGTAAAAGTGACAGAGCCATGTACCCAGAAAGTTCTGGTTCAAGGCAGAGTGAATGGAGAAATGAATCTCCACCGAGAGAACGTCGTGATCGGAGAAACAGAGATTTCACACCAGAGAGGGCCATAAAGACTGTAAGTAGTAGCAGTAGTAGGGATCATGATAAACTCGAAAGGGACCCAAAATTGTCCAAAAAGAAAGAGAGTAGCAGTAGTAGTAGTAGTGGTAATACTAAAAGTCTTGATTCTACTGAGGGTCGTACAGACCGCAAAAGACAATTCAAAGAGGAAAAGCTTATACCTGTGTGTAATCCTGAAGTACAGGATCAACAGAACTTTGTTAAATCTCGACGCCTTCTTCCCGAGCATACAGAATCAACAATTAACCCTTCACGGCGAGGTTTGTCCCCCAAAGAATCTTATGGCTCATGCCATTCACGATCACCTTCCCGCCAAAGACGGGAGACTCGAGAACAATCTCCATTTGATGTTATGCAGATTAGACGTAAAGACCTAAATGACGACTACAGACATGAGGAGCACACAACTCCTGATTCACCTGGTCGTAGTCGACTTCTTCCCAACAATAATTATTTCCCTGAGAACTGTGACTATTCCCCTGGTCGACAGATGATGGAACGTGGTGAACGCTTCATGGACTATCGGTCTGACACTAGAGTTGACAACAGATATCCCCAACCAGCAGACAGATATGCATTTGATGAACGACGGCGTTACAATGAAGAACCTGTTGGAACCGTATATGATGATCGATCTCATTATGATAGCTCAAGAGGTCGATCAAGTCGAGACCTTTATGAGCGAGAAAGATATGAACGTGTTCCACAACCTGGTCGGCCAGATCCTCGATATGAAGAAGGTGATTTTTTTTGTTGTCCTTTTGTTTTTAATGATTTCTTTTAAAAAGTCTAATTTATTCTCATTTCAGCAGATAAAATGCTTTCTCCATGAAGTAGAGGGAAATATTTGATATTTTGCTTGCCATATTATTCTAAGTTACTGTTGTTTAGCCATGAGTCAGCCATGATTGGAGAAGCAGTGTTCAAGCTGTGGCTATCCTTTTTTTTTTCCTTTTGGTATATCCAGGAATAAATTGTCCAACATGCCCTTTAAGACATTGAGTTATGATATGAGATAAATTTGGTTGCTATTTCTTTGAGATATAGCCACCACATGGTTGTTTGTTCATGTGCACATGTACATACATACATGCATGCATGATGTGTTTCTAACTTTTAATTTGTTTTTTCTTTCCAGCTAAAGATCCCCTTGGATATGACCGTGGTCTACCTCCAGAATTCCGTGACCCTACATCAGAGTTGTGGGAGATCCGTGGCCGCGGAAGAGGAAGGGTTAATCCACGAAGTCGTGGACGACAAGCAGAAGCTGGTGGTAAGTTTTCTTCTGTTTATGTGTGCGAGTGAACCCTTTCTGATAGCTTTCATTCTTTCACAATGGAGTGCTGCTACTGTGCACTCAGACATCTTTGACTGTATCCAGAGAAGAGCCACTCAACTAATTGATATCCAATATACCTTTTTGTTTTTTAAAGATTGTAAAGTGTGGTTTGAGAACAATATGACTTTTAGCAGAACAAACTACCAAGTCAAGGCTGTTTCATTGCCTAATAATTATAGCAAACAGTTATTTTTAGATGTGAATTTAGAAGAATTAAAAAGTTTAAGTGTCTTACTGAAGCATGTTTTAAGATTAGCATAAGCTGAAGATGATCTAAGAAAGTGAAGATTGACTGTCAATGGCTTGTATCAAACTCTTGTAGAAGTTTCTCTTGTCAAAGCTGAGAGTGTGAAATTACAAATGTAAAATTAATATAGCTGCAATTTTTAGCCCTTTTATTTCTATATTTCCATTGAGATACTCTGTCTTTGTTTTAATTCATTTTGAAAAAAATTAACATGAAATTTTAATAGAATTTATCTTGGATCACTTTAAAACAGGAAGTTTGTATCATAGAACCAGGTTTAGTCTCAAGTTGGTTGATATCATAAGGGTTGATATTTATATAACTTTCTCTATAACAAAGTTGCATAATTTCAACTTCAGTAGTCTTTCATGAAAAAGCATATATATAATCCATTATATTACATAAAAAGCACCCAATACACTCTGTAAAGTAGTTGGTGTTAGGAAGGGCATCCAGCTGTAGAAACCAAACCAAAACATTATGGAACCAGGTGTGGCCCCTACCTTGCCAGTTCCTGTCAAACTATCCAGCCCTTGCCAATATGGAAAACAGGCATTAAATGATGACAACATTGTGTTTCGCAATGAATGAGTCACTTGATTCTTGGTGGTCAGGTTCATAGCATTGAATTTGGTATTTTGTTAGAGTGCAGAGTTAATATCAGTTCTTCTTGCAGGTTACCTGAAATAACATACGCCTCCTATCTACTGAGAGGAATATTTTGTTCTTAAGTTCACCTTATTCTTAGACTAATTACAGAAATTACCTTGTCTAAAGTTTTTTTGTGACTGTTTAACACTATTTTTACTATAAATCTTTTCTTCTTTAATATAACAAAAGTCATTTCTTTCTTCAAAGGACATCGTGGGCGTGGGTATGTTCCACCACCTGAAGATAGACTTCCAGGTCTTGGTAGAGGTTAGTCCTGTACTTATTTCTTTTCCATGTTTGAATGTCTTTCTGACTTTCTCTTGTGTCTTGGCACACAATCATCTACCACTTAATATTAGCTGCCACTGTTTATTTTAATTTCATAAGTTCAGAAGGAGTAAATGGTAGGATGTTGGTGTATTACTAATAATCCTTTCTACTATAGGGGGATATTGGGGGAGGGGGATAGTCGATTATATCGACCCCAGTGCTTGACTGGTACTTTTTTCATCAATCCTGAAAGGATGAAAGGCAAAGTCAACCTTGGTGGAATTTGAAATACCACTAAGACTACACTCTCTGAGTGGTTGGCGTTAGGAAGGGCATCCAGCTGTAGAAACTGCCAAATCAGATTGGAGCCTGGTGTAGCCATCTGGTTTCACCAGTCCTCAGTCAAATCGTCCACCCCATGCTAGCATGGAAAGCGGACGTTAAATGATGACGACGACGACTAAGCCTTTTGCCTGGCATGCTAACGATTCTGCCAGTTTGCTGCCTTTGGTATATTACTAATAATAATAATGTTGATGACAATGACGGCGATTCTCTCTGCTATAGGCACAAGGCCTGTAATTTTAAGGGAGGGGGCTTGTAGATTACATCCACTCAAGTGCTCAACTGGTACTTATTTCATTGACCATGAAAGGATGACAAGCAAAGTCAACCTCAATGGAATTTCAACTCAGAATGTAAAGTCAAGAAATGCTACTAAGTATTCTTCTCCCACTTGCTAATGATTCCAACAACTCGTTGCTTTAATGGTTTCAAATTTTTGGTCCTTTCATGTGTCACTGGCACCAGGGCCTTTTACGCATCACTGGTGTGTCATCATTTATGTGTCACCAGCACAGGTGCCTTTTATGTCAATGAAGGAATATTACCTTCATAGGGTTTTTTTTCTATCAATTCCATCAACTCCAGTGATTTTGTGTGGTACTCACTGTATGGATCTTTATTTATTAAATGGCTATGTTTACCTTGAGTCAGGTCCCTTATATTATAGAGTTACATCCTGATAGGGGCATAGATATCACACTTAATTTATGTATATGCAAACACAGGTACACATGCAGATACAAACACAAAATGTTTTTCTTCTATCAAATCTCATTCACAAGGTATTGGATAACCTGAAGCTACAGTGAGAACAAATTTGGAACTGTGTGGCCACACAACCATGCCTGTATTCTATTGATTTTCATTTCCAACTCCTCAAATGTTGTAACCTTCTGCTGTAGTGTTCTGTACTATTTGTATATTTCCATGTTTGACTACTTTTGGTTTCTCTCTGAGCCACAGTAAATGTTTTGTTTTTTTTATATGCCTTTTAGATAAATTTTCTATTCCAGCAGAGCGTCCTAGCAGGAGATCAGAATGGGAGCGTCACCGGGATGATTATTTTGGTCCCGAGCCACCAGAATGGTCTGATCACAGAAACGAGAGGAGTCTTCCAGGTCATGATGATCCTCGACAGGAATTACATGACATTCCAGATATGCGGCGTACGAGACGACCGGACGGTCGGGACGACTGGAGAAACGGACGGAGAGATACAGAAGAGTTGTATGATCGGCGTCCGGAACTGGGCACCGGGTTATTAATGACACCCGACCGCATTGACATGCGAACAGACCGCTGGGAGAGCAGACAGCCTGGTGAAGGGCCTCGTAGGCCTGAGTTACGTAAAGACGAGCCAAAACTGGAGGACAGGCTGGACAAGCGTAATGTATCCCCCGGAGAGAAAGAACGATTAGACAGAAGGTAATTAGTTGGCAATCTTTTGGTTAAAGTATCATGATAATGAATGTGTTTGTTTGGCAATTTCCGTATAACATTTTTATGCATGTATATTTGTGTAAGTACTGTATATATATATATATATATATATATATATGTGTGTATCTGTGTATACACATACATACACAAATTTTGTAACATTTTTTTTGCTTCAGTTCAATTATGTGAATTACCTTAGTGCTTTGCCTGGGATTGAATTCAGAACCTCTAAATGACTGCACTGCATTAACCAGCTCTGCTCATAGATGAAGGCATTGGTTAATGCAGTGCAGTCACCTAAATGTTCTGAGTTTAATTCCCAGGTAATGCACTAATGTAATTCACATAATTCAACTGAAGCAAAAAATGTCACAAAACGCAGCGAGCAGAATGAGAGCAGTGTACCCCTGTTGATCAAATAAAGGGTTAGGTTTGGAATTCCAATACAATAACCAACTTCAACACAAAACACCTGAAAAAGGCTGGTTTGTATAACAACTGAAACATAGTGAGAGCAACTATCAAGATGAGGACAACAGTCCAGCTAATATAAACAGTATCCATAAAGTCATCAGCATCTCTCCTAGTTTCATTTTTCTTGCTCTATAAATGCAAGGCCTTGTGCTCTACTGATTATTGTTTTATTTGCCTTTACAGAAAGCGCCCTAGAGATCAAGAACCTGACCAGGCTCGGTCTCGGTCACCTTCATTGAAACATCACAGAGACACATCACCAGTAGAGTCTTTCCACAGCCACAGCAGTGTTGGGGAGCATCGCCCAGATCCGCCTGTAAACCGAGAATGGATGCATAACCGGTGGCCTCCGAATCAAAATGATTTGTTGAGAGAAAAAGAAGGGCCCCTTCCTGATGGTAGCCCTTGGCCTGGAGCCAGACAAAGATCTCCACTTCCCAAACATATTCTTGACAAGAAAAGAGGCAAGGAGTGGGAACCTGGTAGGGGTATGAGAGAGAAAGAGTTCTTAGATAAAGAAGCAGACAGGTTGAAAGTTAAGGACCCTGAGAAGCCTAAGGATGTTGATAATCCGGTAAGATGTTTTATAATCTTTACTCTTTAATCACTCTATCATTCATGACTATTTGAAATCAGGTGTAGACACCATTTCTAGCTTGTTAATAATGTTCAATCGGATGTTTTTGCTGATGTTTATATGAAAATACTATACACCAGTGGTTCTCAACTGGTGTCCATATAAGACCTTTGTGGGGTCCACACTAGTGAAATGGTAAATTTGGGCCCACAGTAGTATTTTAAGGGTACATGAAAAGTTTTAATTTAAATGAATGTAATGCAAGAAACAGCTTGGTTTCTTTCTCTAACATTTTCATACTTCAACCTACACAAGTTAATGAGTGAATAACAAAATAGGAATTTTGAAAGAAATATCTATAAAATTAGGTTTTAAACATTGAATGATTATTGGGGTCCACCAGAATAAAATAGTAATCAAAGGGATCCATAGATAAAAAAAAAATAGTTGAGAAACACTGCTAAACACTATCAAATATAAATATTGTTTCATTTGTTTACTGTTCATTCCCCCCCCCCCCCCCACTGTGGATATGGCTGATTGCCAAGAACTCTATTTCTCTTTCAAAGAACCCAACACATCTTTATAAGTTCCACTTATTTTTCGTTTGCTTCCTTCATGAAGCACTTCAGAATTTAGATACGAGAATTTTCGTATTTGGATGACACGCATTTAGCTGTGAACTGTCTGCAATAAAAAAAAGTATTAATAACAATATTGCAATCCCAGGAAGACACAGACTTTAATCATGGATGGGTTCTTATTGAAAATGAGTTTGTAAGAGTAACAGAGTTGTCGTGTTGAATTATAAAAAAAAGTTTTAAAAGAAGGATAACTTGAGCAGTCAAAAGTATCTGTAAATTTTCTTTGTTTTCAAAGAGCATGATGCTAATAAATTTCTTCAATTTAGATTTTACTTAGTCAATATCTATCATCTATCATTGTAAAATTACTTGACTGGTGGCTAAACTCATACACAAAAACTCAGCTTCCATGTATTGTACTTGTGGTCAGTCTGAATTATTTGGTAAATTCTGACAGCCATTCTAAATAGCATTGATTCTGAAGTTAATAGAATGTTCGGGGTTTGTAAGGATTAATTCCTTTGAATATGATGTATTTATCTCTGGGTGGGATACATAAGAGTATCATTGCTAGGTGGGACACTTTAGGGTATCACTTAGTAAGACATTTAAGCTTGTCCTCTATATAGGACATTTAAATGTATCTGTGGGAAGGACGCTTAAAAGTCTTTCTATGTTAGACATTTGAGTGAATCTCGGTAAACCATTTAAGTGTATCTCTAAGAAAGACAATTGTGTGTTTCTTTATTTGAAGGGCAATAACTACCTAATCTTATTAGAATGTTATTTGTTGATAAGCAAATGTCCTGTCTTGAGAGATATGTTCGTCATCTGCTTAATGCTCCTGAATTCAGAGCTAAGCATCAGTTTTACGAACTCCTATACTTAAGAATCTTTACTGTGTATAACACAGTTATTGTCCGGAAATTTTCTTTTTCCTTTTTCCACCTCACTCACTAGTTGTTTCTTTTTACACAGTTACTCTATGATGATGTAAGGGCTCTGATGATCAGAAAGCTAAGACCAAAGAAGAAAGAGAAAAGAAAGCGATCTTCATCGAAATCTCCATCTCTAGACGGGAAAGATAAGAAGCGTGTTTGTCATGGGGTATCTCCAAAAGGTTTGTAGTTGTGTTGTCTTTTTAAGCGTAGGAATGCAATAAAGCTTGTTGAAATTAGTAGAGAGTAAAACTAAATGCTTTACATTACTTAGTGTCAGTCACTTTTGTTAGTCTTTCTCAGCTAGACTCGAATGTCTTTAAGAGACAAGGACATGTTGAATAATGTAGTCCTTGATATACTATGCCTGAAGAAAAGATGTAATGGTAATGGCTGGAGCACCTTGATGACAGGTATTTTGATCAGCGCTGACCTAGGGCTAAACTCAATTTGGATTAAAAGAAGTCTATTGGAAGTCATCATCATCATCATCATTTTAATGTTCACTTTTCCATGCTTGTATGGGTCAGAAGAAATTTGTTGAGGCAGATTCTTTATGGCCGGATGTCCTTGCTGCTTATTCTTACTTGTTTCCAAGTGAGGTAATATTTCCTCATCGGGAACACCTGTTTTTCACAGAAGACTGCAAATGAACAATATTGACTGTATAATGATGATTACTCACTTATAACCATTGTGATGTCGAGACAAGGGTACACACATACCCACACACACCCACACACAAGGACATATACATATGATGGGTTTCTTTCAGTTTCCATCTACCAAATCCACTCACAATGCTTTGGTTGGACTGGGAGCAATGGTAGAAAATACCCAAGGTGCTGCACAGTAGGGCATCATTTTTTTTCTTCAGAAAATGTATGTAGACTTTGTTACCAGTAAAATTGAGCAACAAGTAAGCCAAGACTCATGCAATAAAGAATGCTTTAGTAGTGGAGTGTATGATGGAGGTGGTGGTGGCAGTATTATTGTTAGACTGTGAATTATATTGTTCATCTGTGAACATTAGTGTCATTGATAATAAGTTTCCAAGGAGCCAGTCACGGGTTCACTGCATTTCTGATAATGATAGTGAGAAGGGAGTCTGTACAACTGAGGCAGAATAAACACTACAAGGAAATTTTTGTTCAACGCACTGAACTTGTCGAATTTATTATTTGGTACACTGATTTCTCAATGACGCACACACATGCGTGCATGGGGCTTCCATGCAGTTTCTGTCTACCAAATTTTACTCATTGATTATTGGTCGTCTTGAGGCTATAGTGGAATACACTTGTTCAAGATGCCACACGTTGGGATCAAATCAAAATCCACATGGCTGCAGAACAAACTTCCTAACCACACAATCATGCCTGTTTGATTATTGTGAAACCTTTTTATATATCATTTTAATTACTGTAGCTGCATCATAACTATCCTCTCTTTTCTTTAACGATTCCGAGTTTATGATACTAATTAGCTTACACATACATGTCTGCTTTTTTTTCTAGTAGCTGCTTCGCATGATGAGAAAGATAAGCCTTCAGCTCAACCATCTCAGAACCAAGAACTCACTTTTAGTGATTGGTCTGATGATGAGTCTGCTGATGATATTTTGAATCGGCCTGAGGAACCCCAGGTAAGCATTTAAGGCTTTTGCTCTATTGTCTCAAACTCACTGAAAGAACAAAGAGAAAATAATCTGGTCTCTGCTCATAATTTTAAATGTCGTCATTCCAGTTGTGTATTACTGTGTATTATATTGATGCTGTGTGTTTGGATATATAGAGAAAAATTTTCTCTACTTCAGAGAGAGAGAACGACTGAAACAAATAAAAGAAAAAAGACAACAAAATATTTTGCTTTTCTTTCGCCACCCCAAGCTTGGGCCATGTAACAATGTCATAAAAATAACCATTGACTATATTGCCTCATTTCAGCAAGAACCTGTAATCCCTATTATTGAGCCTCACATTAAGGAAGATAGGTTCAAACGGAGTCCTGGCCGAGGTGGCTTCATACCTCAACCAATACGCCAAATGCACAATCCGAAAGAGGACTATCGGATGTGGCAACCTCACAAAGAAAGAAATAGTCGGTACCACTGGGAGAAACCAAACCTCTCCACAATGCCTCGACTACCACTCAATAGAACTTTACTGGATCGACACCATAAAGAAATATCAGATATTTGGTGAGTAGTCAATAGAATGTTTAATTTTGTTTTGACTACAACTGTTTTCTTTAATCTTTCTCTATTGTAATGCATATTTATTCACCTTGTTTGGAATCAATCACGCATTATCTCACAGCTTTGAGATTTTGATGATGCGTTTGTTTATTTTTTAGAGTCATATTGTAGGTTAAGTGTGAAAAGCTGGATCTGGCCACAGGTAGAATATTTGAACCAGATATGGTCAGTTTAAATGCTAAAGAGTTAAACAAGGTACTTCATCTGCTCCAGCCTCCTCAGCTGAAAATACATAGAAGCCTGGTGCTGGTGCAGCTCCCTTTTTCTCCAGCTGTCACATCCTTACTGTTCCACTGGGTCAGGAATGTATCTATGTCTGCTTACAACTACACTGGCACCTAAAACAATAAAACCATGGTACATGTTACCCAGTCATATTCATCACAAGTGACAGCTGTCTGTATTAAAGTTTGAGATATGAAATCCAAGTATTATATTCAACAAATGGGCAAATGGACATTGTAATTTTTGCACATAATTTGTTTTGGATGATTCATGGTTGTGTTGAATTTTATTTAGTTTTAAATTAAAGATTTTAGAGAAAGTGTTTATCTTGGTTTTCCTTTGTTTAGTTTCAGAATGAAGCCAGAACTCTTACCTCGATTGCTGCCAGACCCGGAGCCGATGTCTGATTTCCGGCCTCAGCCTGACTCCTCCAATCATGGGAATCTTGTTGATATTATGCCCAATGTCATCAAGCAGCCGTTACTCGGTGATGCACCCGGTTGTGTCCCCCTCCATAGTTTAGTAGCCATGTCAATGGCGGGTCCACCAATGAATTCGCCCCTCTTGTCTGGCATACTTCCACACAATTCCCTCTCTCAGCCTAATATGAACAACCTCCCGCCCCTCTCGCTCTCTCTTCCTTCCTGTCTACCCAACCCCCCCATGTCCATTAACATGCATCCAATGCACAACATGGTTGCTAACATGAACTTTGCACCTCCAATTCCCAACCCTCCTAACCCTGTTACCACTCCAGCTCCAAGACAGAGTTCTGATATTAGTAAGTACATTTCTTTTCTATTTCCATACGAGAGCTAAGTGTATACATCATGTCTGATTATGTGTATACTCAATTGTGATCTTGATAATGATAATCTCTTTGAATTAATCAGATGTTCCAGTCTTTAGATGTATTACTACACTGGACAAGTCTAACCATTTCACTATTAACCCAGCCTCTGAAATACCTGTAGTCCCAATTAACATCTTATTGGCCCTTTTGTTAACCATATTTCTGTTGGTAATATTATTATTATTATTATTAATATATAGAGATTTACATGAATAATTTTCCATTTTTTATTGTTTGCAAATGTGACAGGAGAAACGAGGCATCATAATTATCTGTTTTAGTTGAATTAGGTTCTGTTTTAACTTCAGATGGTATCGATCTAGACACTGAAAGTATGCAGTATGAAGAGATCAGTTCCGAAGAGGAGAGCATGACAGGAGATTTAGACCTGGATCTCCTTGGAGTCGGTGGTGACAAGAAGAAGAAAAAGAAAAGTGAGATTATGTTTTGTTAAACTTGTTATGTATTTGGTGAAATATTTGGACATTCAATGAGCAACATGTTAATAGTTACTTCAAAATGTGGCATCTTTTCCCAACAATTCATTCTATAAACATCATCAAAGTCTAGACCTTCATTGATTTATCTTCTTTCTGTCATTGCCTCGAAGGGTTTAGTCGAACACATTCATCCCAGTACATGTTTTTCAAGTCTGGTACTTATTTTGTTGACCTATTTTGCCAATACACCTAAATTAATGGGGCATGAACAAACCAACACTGGTTGCCACACTGCAGCACAGGAGGACAAATACAGACACACATGCACACACACACATACATAACAGATTCCCACACAGTTTCCGTCTATAAAATTCACTCACAGGGCAATGGTCAACCCCTGTCCAAAATGCTGCATGGTGGGACTGAACCCAAAACCACGTCATTACAAAGCAAACTTCTTAACTACACAGCCATGCCTACACTTGCGAAAAATCTTTCTGAGAAGTTTCTATTTCTAAGGAAGGGCATCCAGCTGTAGAAACCATCCAAATCAGACTGGAATCTGGTGCTGCTCTCTAGCTTGCCAGCTTTGGTCAAACCATCCAACCCATGCCAGCATGGAAAGCAGATGTTAAAGGATGAGGATGATTGAAGCTTTTATAGCAGAATTTTACATTTGACTTTCATGTTTATTGCTTAATTATTATTGATTTGTTTTGCTTCATTTTTTTTTTTTTCTTCACTGCAAATGTCCCCCTTTTTTTTTTAAAACTGTTCATGATAAATACATTTGTATTTGGAAAGCTATAAATAATATGTAAATATTGGGTTAAAATTCCTTTTGTTAAGAAAAGGCTGAAGGCTGCCCCTGAAATTCAAACCCACCTCCTCTGTAAACAGAAAGGGTCAATACAGTGCTATCATTTATAGCATTATCTACTTCAAGTTCAACCATTAACAACAAATTATTTTGCACTCTCTTGAAGTTTCTAAAATTCTTATATGTATTTATATATTTCCTTTTCTTACTTTCTTTGCAGGTATTGTTGATGTCCTCAATATTGATTGGTCACACATGATGCAAACAAACCGTCCGAAACCTTCTGAACAGTTGGGCTCCGCTTTGCAGGAGTTCAGGCCTGGCCGGATATTTAGTAAGATTGGTGTATCTCGTCAGTTTGCTGGTGACTATATCTTCATTAAACTTCAAGACATTTGCAGTAAACAATTAACGGAAATAAAAGAGACAAACAAACAGGGTAATTTCTTTCTTTCATTTGAATCTTCAGATATTTCTTATTTCCCACTGCTATTCATTGGTGTGTGTTTGCCTGTGAACACATGTTTTTGTTACCTGGGTGCCAAGAGAGTGGCAACCCCAAAAAAGTTTGGGAACTATTGATTTAATCCATCTATCTATATGTATGTATATATATATATTTTTTTTCTAGGCAAAGACCAGCCAAATGAAAATTCAACAAAAGATACTAATTCAGCTGAAGTTGAACAGTTCAAGTTTAGAAACCACATTGCTGCTCTCCATATGGCTTCTGTAAAAAAGAACAAAGATAGAAGTAATCTTCTTCATGAGATTGGATCACATCGGCGGGCTCTCTGTGCTAGGAGAGATTTGGAGATTCGGCGCCAGCTCTGCCAGATTGATAAGGTTTTGTTTTGTTTTTCTTATTTTTATGATAATCAATGATCAGCATCAAGTTAATATATCTTTTTCATTGTTTGTTTTTAAAGTGACTCAAGTAAAACTGTTTCTTTTCCCATATTACTCGATATACCAGCTCATTTAAGCATGGCTGTGTTGTGTTTGAGAACTCTTGCTTCCCAACCACATAGTTTCAGATTCAGCCCCACTGTGTAGCATGTGCCTTCTGCTATAGCCAAACCTCTGTGAGTGGATTTGAAACTCATCGTGTATATATACATATGTGTTTTCCAAAATGGAGGCAACATTAGGATATTTTCCTGCCAATACCATAAGCAACAGATATTCCATGGGGCTGGTGAGTCAGAGAACTGCCTCAGTTCCATCTGTCTGTTTTGACTTGGTTTCTGTGGCTAGATGCCCTTCCGAATACTGACCACTCTACAGAGTATAGTGGATGCCTTTTCTGTGTTATTGGCATGGGTGCTTGACACATAAAAGGCACCTGTGCCAGCGACATGTAAAAGACACCTAGTACACTCTGTAGAGTGGTTGGCATTATGAAGGGCAACCAAATCAAAACAGACTGGGGCCTGGTGAAACTTTCTGGCTTACCAACTTCAGTCAACATGTCTAACCCATGCTAGCATGAAAAATGGACGCTAAATGATAATGATGATTGATTTATGTCATGTTTTATAATAATTTTATTTTCTTATTCTTTCAGAATGTAGAACAGCCTAGCCTTTATCCAAGTCAGATTTTTGACAGTGACCTATGTAAATTAAGTGTTCAGCTTTTTAAACAAGGACATGATTCCAATGGAAGGAAGGACAATCTGATGCTGAAAGAAGTTACTTGTTCTTCTTGAGGATTGAGACAGATATAGTTGAAATACATACATACAATTTTAGGTTACATTTTATTTTCCTCAAAACACTTGTTTTCATTGCTGTGCTTTGTACATATCACTAAAATCCAAAAGACAAAAAAAAAAAAGAAGCTGAGACTTTTCTTGTGGAGTTTGAACATATTGCGATATGGACTAATCACTTTCTCCTAATTTCCTTTTAAATTTTCAGCTGTGTGATTGTCTCACTAGCAACTGAAGACAAACATTTCTGAGACAACTTATACAATGGAAACATTACAGAAAAAGACTGTCTGTAGATTCTTTTTATCCTATTTTGTCATACCCATCCTACCACCATTTCTGCTACCATTTGACAAATACCTTCTGCCCTGAAACCATCTGTATTTTCCCCATTCTCATTTTAACTTACCTCACATGTAATGATATGTCAGTATTTCTTTCTTCTGATATTCTTAACAAGCAAACCAATCTGTTTGTTAGAAGCCCAGATTTTTGGTTCTCAGTGTTAGTGTTGATAAAGACCTCATACAGTTTTATGGGCATGTATTAATATTTTATGAGAGAAACAAAAAGCAAAAACATGAAATCCCAAATTCTTGTTTTAACCCATTCAAGAGTTGTTGTCCTTCAAAAGTAGTTTCTTCAATGAAAAACTTTTTTTTTGTAATGCACTCAAATTAAATTTTCAGATAGTGACTGAACAGATTTCATCTGAAATCTAATTTGTTTCCCATCTTGCAATCAACCATAAAATACCCTTTGACATTGTTTTCACAAGGTATATATATATATATATATATATATATATATATATATATATATATATATTTACTTTTTGGAACAATGCTATTCCATTACAGCCTGTTATTTTGGATTACTTACACGATATGACATTTTATCAATGGGTTGCTCTTTACTTGCTGCAGTCTATATTATTTTGGAATTATCTTGTGCAATTGCTGTCAATATGTGTCAAAGATCAACAATGTAATCCAGGATATACAGAGAACAGTTTTACCGGCATTAAAAAAAAAAAAAAAATGTTAAAGCTATCATTTGTTTGGAGTAACAGACAAATTCCATCAAAAGAAAAAAAAAAGGGGGGGAGTGTAAAAATTAAGATGTGTATATAACACACATCAACCAGACATTTTTATCTGATTTATATTCAGTCAAAGCATTCTGCAAAATATTGTATAAAATTAGTAATTTGTCTTGATGTTGGTGTTAAAGGATATCCTTTATCTTTTCTTCTTTTTTTTTGACAGAATCTTTCAGTTTTCTCCTGGATAACTGATAATAATAATAATAATAATTGATAATAATATTGATATTGAAAACACATCTGTTACTGTTGAGCTCCATAACCTATGAATAATCCTACCAACAACAGTATTTCTCCCTCATCTTTCAACATTGGTTCTGTGTAAATGCCACTACCCCCCCCCCCCCCTCCCCAGAGGCTCTCTCCCCCTGTGATTGACTATCTACCACACGTTTGTTGAAGTATTTTCATTGACTGATCAATAAGTTAGTCACCAAACAACCTATATATATAAATGTGTGTATGTATATATATATATATATATATATATACACACACACACATATATATTATATATATATATATATATATATGTATATTATTTCCTGTGTATGATTTGTGTTTGAGAAGGCGTTCTGACAACTTTAAGACCAGGGACCAGAAAAGTGAAGCCAAAAATAGAAAAAAAATGAAGCAAAACTTTTTGTGGAATTCTACAACCAATGTCTATAAAAGAACAAAAATGAACTGAAATGTTTTCTGTTGCAAGGATTATCAAAACTCCAAAACATCCCTGTGAGGGAAATGATAGGACAGGAAATTATTTTTTCATTCTGACTCTGTGAAAATGCCAGGTAATAAAATGTGACGATTCATCATATAGAATTTAAATTTGCTTCTTGTTGATTTATTTTTGTTTTTTATTTAATTACTTGATTTAAGAACAAAAGAAAAATTTCTTTTAATGGTTTGGTTTGATACAGGAATGTGTCTGTAGCTTTTTCAAGACCTGTGAGATTGATGTGTTTGATGTTCTTGAATTACTGCAAGAAAGACATGGAAAGAGCAAGCAGGGAATTCCAGAGGGATGGGATTCAACAGAGCAAAGATTGGTTATTGTGGTTAGTGTAGGGTATGCAGATAGGAGACAGTATGTAATGAGATGAGTGGAGTTTGGTTGTGAAACAAATATGATAGTACTAAAGCTATCTGGTTTATTCAATGTTCTTGTTATTTGTGGAGGCACGTGGCTTAGTGGTTGCGGTATTGGACTCACAACTGTAGGATTGTGGTTTAGATCCCTGGACCGGGTGATCCATTGTGTTTTTGAGCAAAACACTTAATTTCATGTTGCTCCAGCCCACTCGGCTGTAGAAATGAGTTTAGCCTGGAGAGGGATGGACTCTGCCAAGCTTTCTCGCCCAAGATACACTGCATGGCTGCATTGCCCCAATGACCCTTAAGGGGTAAGGGACTTGTCATTGTCTTTGTTATTTAGCCTAGTGCTTTTCATAGTAGGGATAAGGCTGTGAGAATAAAGAAAAGGGGCAGAAAAATTTGCTGTGTCTAACAAAATAAAGACTTCTCTAACATGATGGCAAAGAATTATATGGAAGCCAAACTTTATTTGTTTTCTCATTAACAAAAGACTTTGGAGTGATTTGGTAGATGGAAACAAGATACGCACATGGGGTGCATGTCTCTTTGTTTTGACATTGTGCACTAGTTGTAAATGAGTATCTTCATGCAAACTGTCATTTGTTTTCAATTCAATGTTCTGTGAAAGCATGTCTGGCCATGGGGAAATATTACCTTGTTTGGAAACAGATGAGGGTTGACAATATGAAGGGCATCTGACCGTAGAATATCTGTCTCAACAAATTCCACCTGACCCATGGAAGCATGAAGAAGTGGGCCTTAAAACGATGATGATGATAGTGACTATGTTGATGGGGGTAAAAAATTTCACTAATGCACACACACACACACACACGTGCACACTTTTTGGTGGAGGTTGCTGGTGTTTTATCCTTGTGAAAACTATTAGTTTTAGCTCCAAGTAATCCCTGCTTGAGGAAACATATACACATACTGAAGACAGAATGAGAAAAAAAAAAAAGACATAAGTACAAACAGTGTAGTAAACAAACATATAGACATATGCACACACAAAGATACAGATGCAATTGCATGTGCAGATAGAGACATACCACAGAAAGACAAAATGGAATAAGCAGAACAAGAAGAGATACTTGGGATAGAGAGTTGGTGAAGAGGTCACAGGGTGTGTGACAAAAGAACTTTGACAAAGAAACTAAAATAATCTGACCAGTTTGAACATAAAACAGGTATTTTGGCTGTGTGTGTTAGTAGGGTATTTATGGGAAAGCTTAGTTATTTTTTAATCAATCCTGTTTATTTTATATCACAATTGGTATAAAGTAATGTCATTGGTTATATGGGGGTCAATTACTGCTTCACTGCATTTCTGACAAGGAAGTGTCTGGAACTAGCAATGGAACAAATATCACGAGCGACTTCGTTTGTTAAGCACCTCTTTTCTCAATTATGTTTATAGCCTTTGGATAAAAGATGCGCATACACACAAGAACTGACTCAAGGGTGAGGGCCACTCTTTAGTCCAACTCATATATCACTTCTCTTGTGAACTAGAACACTTTGTAAAATGATTGGTGATAGGAAGGGTATCCAGCAGTAGAAACCATGTCAAAATGGAATCTGGATTCAGTGAGTTACATTATTGGCTCCCCAGCTTAGGAGACACAGTACCTGTGACTATAAGCTACTCCCGTGGAGGCGCAATGGCCCAGTGGTTAGGGCAGCGGACTCGCGGTTTCGATTCCCAGACCGGGCGTTGTGAGTGTTTATTGAGCGAAAACACCTAAAGCTCCACGAGGCTCCGGCAGGGGATGGTGACGAACCCTGCTGTACTCTTTCACCACAACTTTCTCTCACTCTTACTTCCTGTTTCTGTTGTGCCTGTAATTCAAAGGGTCAGCCTTGTCACGCTGAATATCCCCGAGAACTACGTTAAGGGTACACGTGTCTGTGGAGTGCTCAGCCACTTGCATGTTAATTTCACGAGCAGGCTGTTCCGTTGATCGGATCAACTGGAACCCCCGAGTCGTAAGCGACGGAGTGCCAACCAACCAACCACCAAACTATTCCTGGATAAAAGAGCTTCTTTAGCCCTCCTAGATGGGGACAACATCTCTCGTTGACTCAACAAAATACATTCAGTTCACAGTACAAAAGTCGGCTGGGTTATTTTGCTGTAGCTTTGCATGCTACAAAATACAGAGCATGAAGACCCACTAATCCATGGTAGCACAGAAAAACGATATGAAATGATGCTGAAGACGGCAACGCCACAATTTTCTTGGATCAAATTTTCATAAGAAAACAATGTCTAAGATAACGCGTAGTGGGATCGAACCTGGAACCACGTGGGTGTGCACCAATTCCCAAATAACGGGTGAAAGACAATGTCGAGCCCGGTGGATTTTAACTCAGTCTATAAGAGAACGAAATTAAATGCCGTGCAGCATTTCTTCACTGCTGATACTGCCATAAGAATGCTGATAATCAGATATAGTAAAAAATATATTTAGCTGTGCGACAACTTCTTTCTTTTATCAAATATCAAGCTCGCCTGTGAAACCCACTTGACAATAGCACGTAGAACAAAATTAATAAGGAAGTAAATTTTGTAGAACACCGGTTAGCTCAATCTTAATGGCAAGTGGAAGAATTGTTGATTATTCGGGAAGTTCAGATTCTGATCTCGATGATGAGGAAGAAAGTAAGGAGAGTTGTTTAAAACGAAAATTACCATGTAGTGCAACACCTGAAAAAGAAATGAATAATAAAAGGCGACACAGGTGAGAACGAGTTACACTGCATATGTTTATAAATTGTCCCTCAATATTACACGAGTTGTAGTAAAACGGTGTCGATGATAATTTTTCCCTGTTTGAGTGATATCCGTGTTAAGCTATAAACTATCCCTGACAGAATGTCGAGTAACGTTGGGAAATCAGGCTCTGTGAATCGTCCCGTTGTTTGTCTGGCAAAATCATTTGTACGTGGACGGTGCTTTACATACTGAGTTCAAATACCTGCGAGATCAACTTTACCATTCATCTTTCCGGGGTCATTAAATAAGCATAAGTCAAGAAATAGTTTCAGTATAATAGATTCGGTGATTCTTTCTCTTTCTCTGAATTTCTGGCCTTCTGCCTATGTTAGAAATTATTGCTTGTATAAGGTTCATAAGGCGGCGAATTGATTGTGAGAGGCAATAGAATACCTTGCAGCATTTGTTCCGGCTTTTTACGCTCTTGAGTCCAAATTTCACCGGAGCTAACTTTGTTTTTTGTCTCTTCAGTGTTGATAAATAAAATACCAATCAAGTACTGTAGTTAATACCCCTCCCCCGTCATCTCTCTCTCCCTCTCGCACACAATGAATCAGGAGGAGCCTAGAAGCAAGCTTCACACTTTTGTTGTACCAATCCCTTTCTGGCCACCCAATAAGTAAGTTGACTACATCGACCCTTTGCTCAAATGTTACCTGTTTTATCAATTCTGAAAGACTAGACATTTTGTCTGACATGCTAATGACTCTACCAATTTGCTGCCTGCCTTCGTGAAATAAATTAAAAGTGAATTTAATAGTTTTTGCATATAATTAAAAGGCCTGCATTGGCTCTTCCACATTGTAACTGCTCCAGTTTCAGCACATGGTCTCAAATCGATCCTGGTACTTATTTTTTTAGGCCTGGTACTTTATTCTACTGTTCTCTTTTACTGATCCACTAAGTTATGGGGATGTAAACAAACCAACACCAGTTGTGAAACAGTGGTAGGGGGTACCAACACATGCACAAAGATACACACTCACAACAGGCTTCTTTCAATTTCCATCTAACAGATCCACTCACAAGATTTTGGTTGGCCTGAGATTATAATAGGAGGCACTTGCCCAAAGTGCCATGCAGTGGATCTGAACCTGGAACTATGTGGTTGGAAAGCAGACTTCTTACAGCTCAGCCATGCCTTAGCCTATGTAAGAAAAATATATTTCAATCCAAGTCACTTTTTTTTCTCTTCAATTATGATTGTGGTAAATTATTTCAGAGACCCACTTCCATTGCCAGATGACATTAAAAACATGTTTAAAGAAAAAGAAATCTCTGTTGTTGACAATCCTGATTTTCATGACGGACGCATTCGAAGTTTCCCTCATCTTGCTGGTAACTGGGCTACTCATGTGTACATTGAAGGTAAGGATATTTATGTAGTTGCTTCTTTAATTTATCATAAATGATAAAGTGTAACATTATTGTAGAAAGGCAGAAAGAAAGATTCTGTATTGTGACAATAAGCATGAACTGTTTGCAAAGATTTGGTGTCCCAGACACAATAGCATCTGCCAATGGAATGCAATTTGTGTCTTTTGAGTTTAAAGAGTTTTGTAAAATGTTTGCTGTTGAACATGTGACTATGGTGCCATGCCATCCCAGATCTAATGGATAAGCAGAATACTTTATTGATGCGTTCAAGAGAGCCCTAAAAAAGTTGAATAAAGAAGTCATGGATGAGGTAGCTCTACAAAAATTCCTAAGAGTATACCAGGTGACACCAAATCCAAACATACCAGCAGGTATGTCACCAGTGGAGCTGATGTTTGCAAGGAAAATAATATCAGTCTTTGACAAATTGCTACCTGGTAAGAAAAGCAAAATTGCAATGGATAATACAGCAAGATATTTCAAAATTGGTGAAAATGTATGTTGTTAGGGCATATAAGAATGGAAAACAAAGTTGGAAAGATGGTGTGATTATCAAATGCATACAAAAAATGCTATATTTGGTAAAAGAAAGAAAAGGAGTATACAAGAGACACATGAGTCAACTAAAGAAAAGATTCATTGAGAGTGAACCCAAGAGAATGGAAGAACCAATGGACTTTTAACCTTTAGCACACTTACATGCATCATGGCACCATATGAGTTTTCTCGCCTGTAGCAGCAGATGCATTATGTCACATTGAGAGGGGAGAAAACTCATACAGCAACATAATGTGTCTACAGCATGCTAAAAGTTAATGATGATGATGATGATGATGACGATTTTTGTTTTTTTTACGCTGTTACATTAATAAGTAATTTTTGCTTAGATTTTTCTCAGCTAAATTTTATTACTAATTCTTCTTTTCTCCAGTGGAAAGAAACGAACACTTTGCAGAAATACAGAGACTTCTACTTTTGGAACTGGAGCCATTTGCAGATTTCAAAGCATTCTCTCAGCTTCATATTAGTTTGTCAAAGACAGTGCCAATCCGTCATCATTGGATTCAGCCTCTCACCGACAGTCTGTCAGTAAGTCTACAGGATGCTGTCAGGTTTGTACAACTATTTACTTCCGTGCTGAAACTTGTAGAGAAGATCAAAATCTTAACCATGTGTAATACAGAAAGCTTATGTATGTATATATCTGTATGTGTGTGTATACGTTTGATCTACCTGGATCGTTGGTTTTAGAACAGACAGAATATAACAACATTGCTATCTTAGCCCAGCGATGTATGCGTGAGGGTTATTGAACGTATGCCTTGGGGTTGTGAATTGGCAGAATCAGTAGAGTGTCAGACAGAATGCTATTCATTATTTGTTCTTGATCTTTAAGTTCTGAGTTCAAATCCTACCAAGGTCAGTTTTGCCTTTCATCATTTCTGTGTTGATAAAATAAAGTTACTGGGTTCAATATAATCTCGTATTCCTCTTACTTCTAATTTATACTTTGTGTCCACTTTAACTTAGTCATATACCATCTAAAAAGGAAGCGATAAAATCTTTGTTATTTCTTTTTCCTTTAGTACATCGTGTGGGTTTTGTGCCATAAAACTTTACACCAATGAAGAAAATACTCGGTAAGTTGCTTTTGGTTTTATTTGAATGAGAACCGTTGGAGACATCTAAAGCATTTACATATCTGAAGTAGTAGAGATATATAGAGATCTATAGTTTATACATAGTTTATAAATGAAGTGAAATCCTTATCTCTCACTGGAAGGAAAATGAAGGGAAATAGAATCTTTCTTATTGACAAAATGATACCTCCCCACACCACACACACTAGATACTATATCTGTATCAACACACGAGTTCACATTAAGGATCTTGCAAAACAAATACAAAAAATAAATTTAATTATATAGGCGTTATGTTCGATGGAGTGGAGGCGCAATGGCCCAGTGGTTAGGGCAGCGGACTCGCGGTTTCGATTTCCAGACCGGACATTGTGAGTGTTTATTGAGTGAAAACACCTAAAGCTCCACGAGGCTCCTGCAGGGGGTGGTGGCGAACCCTGCTGTACTTTTTCACCACAACTTTCTCTCACTCTTACTTCCTGTTTCTGCTGTGCCTGTATTTCAAAGGGTCAGCCTTGTCACACTGTGTCACGCTGAATATCCCCGAGAACCACGTTAAGGGTACACGTGTCTGTGGAGTGCTCAGCCACTTGCACGTTAATTTCACGAGCAGGCTGTTCCGTTGATCGGATCAACTGGAACCCTCGACGTCGTAAGCGACGGAGTGCCAACATGTTCGATGGAGTTGTCTCCCATGTATTTCCTGACTTTGATGGGACTTGGCTGTTGTTTCGTCCTTTATTATCTTCCTTGGGCAGATCTAAGACGTTCCAGCCTCGACCATCCTATAATTTTCCCAAATTTATTTATATTCAGGACTATATTATTCAATCTCCCCGCTTTTTAAAACGGCAGAGTGTGATGTGAGAAAAAAAAAAAAACAACAACTTACTGCTATTTCTAGCAGATCGAAGTTTGGCATACAAAGTAATCCAACGCAATTTAAACGTAGAAAAGCTATTATCTGTGTTATGACTCGCTGTTATTGTTTTTGTTGGATCTCAGGTTATCTGTTAAGCAGTGAACCAGAATCAAAAGCCTTCAGTCCGTGACAGCAGTCAGAAGATTTTTTTCCTCTTTTTTTTTTCTATTAAGACAAGGTATATTGGGGGACAATGCGATTAATTACGTCCTTTCTTTCAAAAGCTCGGAGGATGTGATTTTGGAGAGATTTGACTGCTATCTCTAGAAGCTCTAGTAACCACATAAAGACTCCTTTATTGACTGCGGTTAGATATTTTTGGTTTGTTTGTGGGTCTAGAAACTGATATGATTGATTGTTTTGTTTTTTTTACTATGCTACTATTATTCTTTTACAGATCCTTTCTTTCTTTGCAAGTGACCAGTTCAACAGCTACGTTATTTGACTATATAACCTATGTGGATAAAGCATTTAAAGATTTTAATCTACCTCCATTTTATTCAGTAAGTCAAACTATTTTCATCTTTTAAGAAAAGTGAAATAAACTTATCTGCCAGAACTTAAAATTAAGTTAATCTTGTATTAAAGTACATCACCACCATCTCTGCTGCCACCACCGCCTTCTCAACATCTACTGTCCATGCGTGCATGGGTCTGATAGAATCCTTTGAGGTAGATTTTTCTATGGCTGGATGCCCTTCCTGTTGTCCAAGCAAGGTAATATTTCTCTTTGGCTGGACATGCTTTCATAAAAGATTGGAAATGGAGTTAACTGCTTCTGTAATGGTGGCACTTGCTTTACAATTAATATGCAATGTCAAGATAAAATGATATACACATATATCTGACACATATCCTGCATTTTTCTTTGTGCTGGTATTGTTTAGGTTGGTAATGTTTAATGGTCTGATTATGTTTAGTAAGGGAATGTTTTAATAGGCTGATAATGTTTAGTATGAAAATGTTTTAATGGCCTAATAATGTTCAGTATGCCAATGTTTAATGATCTGATAATGATTAGTACGGTAATATTTAATAGTCTGATAAGGTTTATTGTAGAGCTTTGGAGCTGTAAAGCTTATTATTGAAATTTATTCCATTGTTAGAAATGTTCAAAAGTCTCAGTTATAGATTTTCATGAATAAATAAATTCAAATGTCTTGTATTTTTAGGACCCATCCTTCCATGTGAGTATTGCCTGGTCTTTAGGGGATGTTATAAATGCCATACCAGAAGAAATCATGCAGAATTTACAGGTAATTTTCATATCAGAATATTACCATGCTATTGTTATAGAGTTTTATTCTTGCCATAGTTTTTGTTTTCATGTTCTACTCAAAGTCCGCCTTAGTCAAACAAATCTTTGATCAAAGACATTCTAGCTGTGATCATTCCATTGTTTAAGGCTGTGTAGGACTACTGTATCTAATGCATCTTGATAGTATCTGATTTGAGGGAAATTTGGTTACTATTCCTAGCAGCCAAATAAATCTCCTTTAAAGCACACACACACACACACACACACTCTCTCTCTCTCTCTCTCTCTCTCTCTCTCTCTCTCTCTGACAATTTTCCTCACTGTCTCCAAATTTCATCCACAAGGCTTTGGTTGATTCAAAGCTATGGTAAGCAACACTTCCCCAAAGTGCTGCACAATCAGTGAGATTGAACTCAACATTATTTTGCTGCAAAATGCAATCATCAACCAACACTGTCATGCCAGTACTTATTTATGTAACAAGGTTTATGTTTACACTACAAAATATAGCAACATTTTTGCTTTGAGAGTTAAGGTGACTGTCTTACAAAACTTTATATATGACTTCATCATCATCGTAATTGTCATCCTTTAATGATTGTCTTTCATGCTGACATGGGGTTAGATGGTTTGACAGGTTCTAACAAGCTAGAGAACTGCACTAAGCCCCAATATCTGTCTTGGCATAGTTTCTACAGCTGGATGCCCTTCCTAATGCCAACCACTTTACAGAGTGTACTGGGTACTTTTACTTGGCATTGCACAGTCACTTTTATGTGGCACTGCACAGGGGCTTTTATGCGGCACTGCACGGGCGCTTTTACTTGGCGTTGCACAAGCGCTTTTATGTGGCACTGCATGGGCACTTTTATGTGACACTGTATGGGCGCTTTTATGTGTTGCCAATGCTTTCAAATTTTGGCACAAGGCCAGCAATTTCAGGGGAGGGGATAAGTTGATTACATCAATCCCAGTAGTTGACTGGTACTTATTTTATCAACTCCAAAAGAATGAAAGACAAAGTCAACCCTAGCAGCATTTGAACTCAGACCATAAAGTTGGAAGAAGTATAGCCAAGCATTCTCTCCGGTGTGGCTAACGATTTTGCCAGCTTGCCTCTTTATGGTTCATCCCTAATAAACTTATAAACAATCAAAATTAATTTTCCTTTCTCTTTCTCTTTCTTTTTTCAAGAATCACTTGGACAATTACCTTTGTGAACATATCAACAGTTTTGTCATCTCCATCACAGAAATACATTGTCAAATTGGAAACAAACATTTCACATTTCCTCTAAAATCAAAGAAAAGATACTGAAATAATTTCATTGATATGAAAATACTGTTTGTTTTTTTTTATATCTCTTTATTTTCATTGATATAATAAATTATTTTCATAATAATTTTCATGTCTTCTTCTTGGAGAATACATTTTGGATTTTAGGAGTTTTTGTATTTTTGTGTTGCTTTAGACATTCTTTTACTTGTTTTATTTAATTTTTGAGGTATATAAGTGTAGGGTTTGGTTGTGTGGCTAAGAAGCTTGTTTCCCAGCCATATGGTTTCAGGTTCAGTCCCACTGTGTAGCACTTTAGGTATTTTTTACTAATTGCTCTTGTAAGTGGATTTGGAAGATGGAAACTGAAAGAAGCTCATCATGTATATGTATGTGTGTGTAGGAGGTGCATGTGCTTGTTGGTTAAAATGGTTTTCTTCCATGATGTAATTGTTCGAAGTAAAGTTAATCGGAAAAATAAACGAAGGAAATACAGACGAAAAATAAGAAAGAAAGGAAAAAAAGAAACTAGGTTTAAAATCTTTAATTTTTGTTAAAATAATCTTGTAAATAATATAATCATTAATCATAACAATTGTAGTAGTAGTAGTAGTGGTAGTCGTAGAAGATTCCACAGAGCATTGTGTAAATGAAGAGATAAAGAATATATATGAATATATATATATATCAGGAAAATTAGACATCTTTTATATCATCCAAATGAGCAAATTATGTTATGAATCCTGATTTAAGAAAACTCTCCATTCACCAAGGTTAAAGACTGAAACAAGAATTAGTTCATAAGACATGATTCATATGTTGGTATCATGTACTTGATGTTGATGAAAGCGTCTTCTCCACCATGACGTTCAAAGAGCTCTAAAGTTTCCTGAATCAAGTCTCCAACATTCATTCGTTTCTGTTGGCTGTAGTCTATTTCATCACCAATATTTACTAAAAATAACAAAAAGAACAAAACAGCATTTGGTTAAAAAACGATAAATTGTTTCTGATGAAGGCACATGACTATTTAAAACAATATTTAGATGACATTTTTTTTTTATAAACAAACTTTGGAAGTGTTGAATGTATTTGGTATTTTACAGACAACAAAGTAAATTTCAAATGCAGTAAAGTTGTGAAAACAGCAGAAAAATTGGGTATTTCATCATCATTTAACGTCTGCTTTCCATGCTAGCATGGGATGGACGATTTGACTGAGGACTGGTGAGCCAGATGGCTGCACCAAACTCCAATCTGATTTGGCAGAGTTTCTACAGCTGGATGCTCTTCCTAACGCCAACCACTCTGAGAGTGTAATAAGTGCTTTTATATGCCATGGCACGAGGGCCAGTCAGGCGGTAATGGCAACGGCCATGCTGAAAATGGTAAAATGAAAAAAAGTTGCCTACAGGAAGAAACATTGGATGGAAAGAAGTTGCCAGTATGTAGCTACAAGGAGAAAGATTGGGTATTTAGCCTTGTAAGACAGAAAAAAGTTATCTGCAGGCAGCTACAGGAAGAAGCATTGGGTATATACCCTTATAAAATGGAAAGAAGTTGCCAGTAGGTAGCTATGGGAAGAAAAAAAAGTTGCCAGCAAGTGGCTACAGGAGCTGCCTGCTGGCAACTTTTTTCCATCTTATAAGGGTAAATACATAATCTTTCTACTGTTCTCACAACTTTTCTGCTTACAGGGTTGAATTGTTCCCTCTCTTCTTTAAAAAATTACAATATAAATAATTTATAAGTGGAAGCTTACAGTTCTTGTTTTTGAAGATGTTGAATATTGGTAGAATCTGTCTATAATACGGTACAAGGGCTTCACCAACTAATTCAGCTGATACAACCAAATGTTGCAAGACCTTCAGCGTTGTACATACTATAGGCAAACTTCTTGTATTGAGAGCTTCTATAAAGAGAAAAGAAAATAGTAGCATTAGTTCATTAGTTTTTTTTTAACAAATATTCTAAGTGTTGGGATTTGAGTATATTTGTTTGTGCGCAGGTGTATATATATATATGTGTATGAATACATAGATATAGCGGTGATGATAATTTTTTTTCCCTTCTATTTGTCTCTGTCATTAGACTGTAGCCATGCTGGAGCACTGCTCTGAAGAGTTTTCAGTTGAATGAATCGACCCCAGTGCTTATTTTTTCTTAAGCCTGGTACTTGTTCTATCGGTCTTTTTTGCTGAATTGCTATGTTACAGGGATGTAAACACACCAATACTGGTTGTCAGGTGGTGGTGGGGGACAGACACACAAACACACACATATATATACACACATACACAGACATGCACACACACGCACACACATTTATATGATGGGCTTCTTTCAGTTTCCTTTTACCAAATCCACTTGCAAAGCTTTGGTCAGCCGGAGGCTATAATAGAAGACACTTGTCCAAGGTTGTCACACACACACACACACACACATACACACACATACATTCTATTCTCATTTTTATATATATTATAGATATATATATACATACATACATACATATGATTCATATGAATGAAAACAACTGTGTAAAGAAGTGATGCTCTGTAACTGTGGAGAGAACCTATGAAAGAGGCAGACATGGGACGAGGTGGTGAAGCAGAAGCAATGACAGGTGACTGAGACCTTTGGCAATATGCCGTGCTTGAGAAGACTTGTCAAGCCAAGTGAAATCATAGTCATGGCTGATTCCAGTGTCATGTAACTGGCACCTGTGCTGGTGGCGTGTAAAAAGCAGCCATTACACTCTTGGAGTAATTGGTGTTTAGGAAGGGCATCCAGCCATCATAGAAACCATGTCAAATCAGACTGGAACTTGGTGCAGCTCTCCAGCTTACCAGTTTCAGTCAAACCATCCAACCCATGCCAGTCTGGAAAACAAACATTAAATGATGATGATGATGATGATATATATATATATAATTCAGTAACACAGGCTAAAAAACTATACACAACATTTGACAAGTCATTTAGCCAAAACAAGTTTATAAAAAAAGACAAACGAAATCAAGTACCATTTTAACTGAATGCAAAGAACATAGGTAAGTTTAAGAATTCACCTTTAATTGGAATAATAAGTTGAGGAATGCAAGGCAAAATTTTATTTCCTCCATGTTCTAACATGTCATGTATACCCTGGCGAGCAAAGAATTCATACGGGTGCTGGTTTTCTCGTAAGCCTTCAAAGAACAGTGGTAAAAAGTGATGATAATCCATTTTTTCAATTTCAATCTGCAAGAAAGGAAAATGAAATTTTAAAATAACCCCTATTCTAAAAAAGAAAAGAGAAATTGACTGCTAAAAATATATTGATTACCAACGACTAAAAGTACCAATATCAGTGTAAATTGGGTATGAGGCATTTTAGTACAGCCACTTTGGTGCCACCTATTTGGTTGCTGGTGCTACAGTCCACTCTGTAAAATGGCTGGCGTTAGGAAGGGTATACAGCTGTAGAAACCATACCAAAACAGACAATGGAGTTCGGTGCAGTCCTCTGGCTTACCAGCTCTTGTTCAGCTGTCCAACACATGCCAGCATGGAAGATGGATGTTAAATGATGATGATGATGATGATAATTCTATCAAACTATCCAACTCATATCAGAATGGAAGATGGATAATAAATGATAAATAATCCCTGAAAGGATAAAAGGCAAAGTTGGCCTCAGTGGAATTTGAACTCAGAATGTAAAAATGGATGAAATGCCGCTAAGCATTTTGCCTGGTGTGCAGAATATGTGTGTGAGAGAGCAGCACACACCATCAAAGTGACGCAGAGGTACAAATATACAAAGCCCAACATTTTGGATTTACAATACTTTTGCATAATAGCAATGATATATATATATATGTACACACACACAAAGATGTTATGTATTTAAATAGTATCCAACAGGTTGTACTGGATTCCATGTTATCAGTGGCACTTACCTTACAAGTGATCTGACACAATACACACACACACACACACACAAATATATATATTTAAAACATTACCTTCCATGCAATCTTGTTTCCTTTCGTATCAAATTCCAGAGCTATAGGGAAGTCTCCCCTCTCATAAAATCGACGGAAGGCTGTTGTTTTTATGATTCTTGGTTTGAATGCTCCAGCATCTGGTGGTGGTTGAACCTGTTTAAAAAAAAAATGATGGATGTTTTGATTGGTTTAATCACATATTTACAAACCTGCCAATGGTTTATTTTACCTGAAACACATACGACTAACTGGCCTAAGTAAGCAACCAAACAACAGAGCCTCTACATGGTTGACCAACTTGCTAGAAATAGCAGCAGTTTATTCACTCTCAAATCACACTCTACTGTTTTACAAAAAAGATGGAAGTGTTCATTAATGTCCCGTAATGTCCTGGAGGTATGATGTCTTAATAAATGTTGGGATGGAAATAACTGGAATGTCTTCCATTGGTCAGTGTTTATGCAGGGCTGACCAAGGGTTAATCGCAACAATACTAATCACTTGTATGGTGATGATGCTCATTTACAACCATCATGTGATGACTAGACTAGGGTACACACACACACACACACACACACACACGAGAAATTCAGATAAATACAAGTTTATGTTATTAGTTCCTACAGTAACCCTTTGGTTACCATATTTATTTTGAGATGCTCTGTGTTTCTTTCAATTAATTTTAAATATAACAAAGAATTTAGTAAAATAAATTAGTTATCATTAAGCTAGTGTTAGGAACATAAATTGTGACGAAGGTTTGGTAGAAGATTTTAATTCAGAACTTTAGAAAACAAGACATTTGTACTACAGAGCAAGAGCCAGTTTCAGCCGGGCTAGTATCAAAATGGTTAAGGTAGCGAGCTGGCAGAACTGTTAGATTGCCAGGCAAATTGCTTAGTAGCATTTCATCTATCTTTACATTCCAAGTTCAAATTCCACTGAGGTCAACTTTGCCTTTTATCCTACCAGGGCTGATACCATTGGTACCAGCTGAGCACTTGGATTGATGTGATCGACTTATCCCCTCCTCAAAATTGCTGGCTTGTGCTGATACTTGAAACCATACATATGTTTCAACCTTGTGGTTGCTTGGAACTTCGCATTGGGTGTTCCAAGTACATTTACTCTTTCACTTGTTTCAGTTGTGTGACTGTGGCCATACTAGTTGAAGAAATCGACCTCAGGACTTATTTGTTGTAAGCTTAGTACATACAACAAATTACAGTTCTAATTAATCATTCATTAATCAGGGACAATGGTGAGAGGAGGGTGGAGAGAGAAAGGGAGAGAGAGAGACGGAGGGAGAAAGAGAGAAGTGAGAATCAATAGAGGTATACAAAATGCTGGGGAGACAGGGAGAAAGACAGAGAAATGAAGAGAGGGAGTGAGAGAGAGAGAGAGACATAGATGAACGAGGGGTGGTGTGGTTGTTGTGTGTGTGAGAGAGAGAGAGTGCGCGTGTGTGTGTGTGTGTGTGATGGTTGTCAATGACAGCAGTATTGGTAGGAAATACTAAATGGTAAACAGAATGATAGACGTCAATACATGAGTAATCTGAGAAAAGAGGAGTATTGGTTGGCAGTACACGTGTGAAAAAACAAACAAACAAAAAAGAACGGGTGTTCAAGAAATCAACAGGTTCAAAGTGATCCCTCATTATGCAAGTAACGAGATGGAAAGAAGAAAGGAGCAGAGAGATACAGGTTGTAGCAGTGGGGTAGGGTTGAGTCTGAGCATACCCAGTATTTCTCTTATTCCAAAGGTGACATGGTAGTGACTAAAAGAGAATGATATAAAGAGGAAAAGATACTAAAAAGACAAAAAGGGGGCAAACAGCCCAGATACTCACATACCACACACACACAAACACACACGCACATGTGCGTGCGTGCGCACAGAGGGTTGGCCAAAAATCACCCAACGGTAAATCAAAATTCCATAAATGCTATCTGTAATTCTGTATTGACTCGAATGGAAAAATGTGTTGCTCAAGAAGGACTTCAGTTTGAACAATTTTCATGATGTTTCATATTTAGATGCTTTTATTAAATCCATTAGGTTGTAAAATCTTGGAATCAAATGGTTTTGATTTACTGTCAGGTGACTTTTGGCCAACCCTGTATATATATATATATATATATATATATATATATATATATACATGCACAGGCATGGCTGTGTGGTAAGCAGCTTGCTTCCCAACCACATGGTCACATGATTCCTGGATTAGTCCTACTGCACGGCACCTTGGACAAATGTCTTCTACTGTAGCCTCAGGGCCAACCAAAGCCTTGTGAATGGATTTGATAGATGGAAACAGAAAGAAGCCTGTCATATATATATATATATATATATATACACCCACATATACACATGTATGTATATTTATGTGTGTCTGTGTTTGTCCCCCCACCATCGCTTGACAACTGGTGTGTTCATGTTCCTGTATTTTAGCAGTTCAAAATAAGTCATGGGGGTTGACATGTGACACTGACATTGATTTCAAAGATCTCAGTCACTAGACAAGTGATCTATCTCCACATGGTATCTACTTACATCTAAATGGACTGAGCCACTTACAACACAGTGCATGAAATGAATTCTATGCGTAGCTCATACAGCAGTGAATTGTTACTTCCCCATTTCTTCATGGTGCTTATTTATATCTACAATGCCTTTGTATGTATACAGCATGTGTTTAGACAAGTTGTTATCGGCAACATATTCATTTAATTCATTAGGCTTCAGATATCTCATCATATTAGCTTATCTAAAAACATTATGACATGCACACACATAGACAATCACACACTCACAAAGACAATTATAGCTTTCAGCTAACAAACAGCAGCTAATCGCTTTTGTTATGATAATTTCTGTAATAAACTCTAGTAATGAGTGCAAGACACTTGTAATATGATGTGGTTATTGTAAGTTTCATCTATGATTTGCCACTAAGACTTGAGTAGGGTTTCAGTTTTAGGCAGGCTTAATGATAAACTTGTTCACCAGACATAAAGTCAGCTATCTTATTTCTTCTGCGTGCTGAAGAAAAATAATTGCTACCAAGATATGTTAGTGTGTGTGTGTGTGTGTGTGTACTGCAAGCAAGCATGGATGAGTGATTAAGAAGTTTGCCTTGCAACTATGAAGTTCAAGTTTCAGTTCCACTGTGTGGAATCTTGAGCACATGGATCTGTCATAGCATCAGGTTGATCAAAACCTTTGTGAGTGCATTTGGGTAGACAGTGACTGTATAGAAGCCTACTTGATGGAGTGTTCTTGTAATTCTAGGGCCCAGCCTTGTCACAATACTGTCATGTTTATTCTAAGTCTTTAGTACCACTTATTTCATCAATTTGACTGAACAGAAGATAGGCAATTTAAAAAAAAGTCAAGCCATCTTAATATTACAATTAAGAATGGTGTATGTACCAGTGAAGTACAACAGCTAAAACTAAAATGACTAGGCAATCCACCTCATGGTCCCAGCAGACAAAATGGAAAAGTCACTGTCCCAGAGGATGGCAATGTAGACATGCTGGAACAGCCACTCTGATTCACGAGACTGGCATTTACAGATAGCCATCTTTGCTCTGATAGCAGTGAGCAGAGATGTAGTCCAAGGATCAAGAATGCTGGAAGTCTCCACTGATTAATTCAAAACAATATGAATAAATAAGCATTACATTTGACAGAGTGATCTGAAGATTAAAGGGTTAAATCCTCTCTGTAGCATCTGATGATCTTAGAAGTAGCAAAACCTTTAAAAGACTGTTTCATTGTTTGTTTAATCTCTGAAATTTAACATTATGAAAGAGAAGGGAAAAAGAGGAATAAAAAGGCATTGTGTGGCATCACAGAGAAGCGCTCGTATCGTGTCACATAAAAGCACCCGTATGGTGCTATGTAAAAGCACCCGGCACACTCTGTAAAGTGGTTGGCATTAGGAATGGCATCCAGCTGTAGAAACCATGCTGAAGCAGACTGGAGTCTGGTACAGTTCCCCAGTTTGCTAGCTTGGGTCAAACTGTCCAAACAGCATGGACAACAGACGTTAAATGATGATGATGACGTTTAATAATTTTTATGTAGAGGTTCTCAGAGACAAAGGATACATTCTAAGCGTTCCCCCAACATTTGGGAAATACCGCAATTGAATATCAGATAAAATGCTTTGTGCTGTTAAATTATGGTATTTTTATCATACTCATCACTGTACAACTGTTGTAGTGAATGGCTCCGATTCTCTCCACCCATTTCAGCTTTCATAATCAGTTGCTATCTCATGGTTGGGCAATTAACCGGGGCCATTGGTGGGATTTGTGTCCCTTCATGAAATTTGAACTTAGAATTCAAGTGTAGGCATGGCTATATAGTTAACAAGTTTGCTTTCCAACCACATGGCTTTGGGTTTAGTTCCATTGCTTAGCACCTTGGGCAAATGTCTTCTACTGTATGGCTCTAAGCCAACCAAAACAATGTGAATGGATTTGATAGACAGAAACTGAAAGGCGGTTAGCTGGCAGAAATGTTAGCACGCCGGGCGAAATGCTTAGCGGTATTTCGTCTGCTGTTACGTTCTGAGTTCAAATTCCGCCGAGGTCGACTTTGCTTTTCATCCTTTCGGGGTCGATAAATTAAGTACCAGTTACGCACTGGGGTTGACGTAATCAACTTAATCCCTTTGTCTGTCCTTGTTTGTCCCCGCTATGTTTAGCCCCTTGTGGGCAGTAAAGAAATAAGGAAACTGAAAGAAGCTCATCGTGTGTTTTAGTTGCACAATACAGTAGTTGTAAATTAGCATAATGGATATACAAGTGGTCTTGTTCATTTCTAATCTTCTCTAGGCGATGACTACTGACCGAGACCTTTGGAAATGTGCTGTGCGTGGGAAGACCCGGCAAGCCAAGTGAGATCGTTTCCAGGGCCCCTGGACTGGCTCTTGTGCGGGTGGCACATAAGATGTACCATCTTGAGCGTGACCGTTGCCAGTACCGCCTGACTGGCCTTGTAGGGTTTTCGAGCGAGATCGTTGCCAGTGCCCCTGGACTGGCTCTTGTGTGGGTGGCACATAAAAGACACCATTTCGAGCGTGGCCATTTTCGTGCGGGTGACACGTAAAAGCACCCACTACACTCTCTGAGTGGTTGGCGTTAGGAAGGGCATCCAGCTGTAGAAACTCTGCCAAATTAGATTGGAGCCTGGTGTTGCCATCCGGTTTCACCAGTCCTCAGTCAAATCGTCCAACCCATGCTAGCATGGAAAGCGGACGTTAAACGATGATGATGTAGAAACATGTTTAGCTTTGAAAAAAAAAATACCTGTCTTAGAAATAGGTGAGAAGGCTAGTGAGAGGAAGGGCATTCGGCCATAGAAAATCTGCTTCAAATGAATTCCATCTAAATGATGCAATATATATGCATCCATATGTATATGCGTATATATTTATATTTATATATACATACATAGACATGTACACACACACACACACACACACACACACACACACACACACATATAATCATGCCAAGAACCTAGTTCTCCGGTTTATACTAGTGTTCAGTGAAAACTAAAAACTTTGATGTATATTGGTATTCAAATGTTTATGGATGTTTATATACATAATACATATACATATTTAAACACACACACTTACAAATGTACACACAGACATACATTTCCTTGTACTCATATATATATACTCTTATACTCATATATATATATATATATATATATATATATATATATATATATATATATATATATACAATGTACATACATAAGCATATATATATACATACACATATACATACATATATATATATATATATATATATATATATATATACATAACATACATATACATACATACATATATACATACATACATACATACATACACACATATATATAGCTTTAAACACAAGAGGGACCTATAAATGTTTTTTTGTGTGTGTGTGGTAAAGCTTGCTTTTCATGCTAGTATGGACAGCCATTTGTTTTATCTTTGTTTACGAATGTATGTATATGTACGTGTTTATGTTTAGGAGTTTGTTATTATCTTAGTTACCATTCTGTCAAAGTTGTGGCTCAGCTCTGATATTTCGTTACTAACTCTTGAAAATAGGTATAGGTGAAGTCATAGAAACTTCAACAAAACGTCCCAAATCTATCTATCTATCTATCTATCTATCTATCTATATATATATATATATATACATATATATATATATATATATATATATATATATATATATATATATATATATATATATATATATATATTTGTTTGTCAATATATATATATTCACACACACACATCTAGAGAGAGAGAGGGGGAGAGAGGGGGAGAAAGAAAGAAATACACATAGATTGATAGATAGTGGCGTAAACAATAATGAAATCACAATAGTCATATTCGACGGCAATATTTGTGTATGTGTGTGTGTGTATACACATATACATACGTGGTTAATCTTACACATACACACAGACGCAATATGCGTATAAAGTTATATTCAAAATCAAAAAAAAAAACCCAAACATCAACACTGTTATCATCATCACAGCTTACATCATTATAAACACAACTTCCATCACCATCATCATTTTCACCATCATCATTATCATCATCACTATCACCATTAGCAACTTAAGTTTCCCAGTCGACATCGCCAACACCATCGCTATTATCAACACCATTACCAATCATCGTTATCATCGTCGTCGACGTGTTGGTCATTGTCGTTGTCATGATCATCAGAACCATCAACAACAATTCAAGCCAACCAGGGTGCCCCTGTAACAGTTAACCTCGCTAGAAACAACAGACAATGCTACCTTCAAATTACATTCTACGGTTTTAAAAGAAGGAAAGTTGGACATACATCGTGTCCGGAAAAAAAAAATAGCAGGACGGTCATGGTTGGAATGTCTTTGATCACTGGTTTATACAAGAGTTAAACTACAATCGCTACTCAACTCAATATGGGGGGAATAAAATGAAATAAAATAAAATAAAAATATCGTTGAAAATATTACAAAGAAAACAATTGAGATTCTAAAAGATGTCAAACCTCGAGCGTCTAAGTTTATCACAAAGCCTTTAAGTGGTCACTGATCCTGCTAGAAATAACAGGTAAATCTATGCAAGGACTCTACCTGTAGTCCCATCATATTATCTTAAATAAGGATAGATAGCGTAGTTCTGCACACCCCTAAAATAACGGGACGGTCATGACTGGGGTGCCCTCTATTCATAAGGCGTGCTCGAACAGGGGTAATCTGTCACTAGACAACAAGCCTACCGTCTCAGATAGATACATAGATAAAAGGTTATACTGGATGTGTAGCCCGAGATTTGGTCTCTAAAAGAAAAAGGAATGCAAGAAATAAATGGTTACGGCTGGGACACCGTTGATCAAATATAAGTCTCCTGGATCGAATCTAGAACCTGGGGTCAGACCAGTGTTTCTCATAGGAAAGGGCCATGGCCATGCTCTCCACTCTCCAAAGGAGTTATCCTCTGAGCATTGAATAAGGAGCGGAAAATTGCGTTGATGCTTTTAAAACTTGTGAGTTTATCCAACACTATGGCGACAAAACGAAAATGATAAGGATGAAAACCCTATTCCGTTTTCTCATTGATAAAGAGGGTGGGAGATTGGCAGAATGCATTTCTTTACGTTCTGGGTTCAAATTCCGCCGAGGTCAACAAGTACTTAAGGTAAAGTACGAGTTAAGGTCAATGTAATTTACCATTGACAAAGTTCCTTCCGTCCAAAATTAATGGGGACAGATATCTAATATTTTTGGAAAGGGTATCGTGTATCTTTGTGATGGGGTGGTTGGTTATTTTCCAGCCTGAGGACCACTGCTAATAACTATTGTATTTGATGGCATAGAAGATGTACGAGCATGCTAGGGGGCACCCGAATTTCAGCAGTGCATATCCAGAGAGAAAAGTTTCAGTGCACTAAAGCGTGTAATATTTGAAACAACCTCGTATAAAGGACCCTGGGTGATTTTTTGAGAAATTGGGGGAAAACTGCGTCTTAAGGAAGATATACTGTGCTTGAAGGAGGTGGGTGAGGGAAAAAAACGTGATGGTCACGGCTGGGACGCCTTTGATAATACATAGGACCAGTTCGATCAGGACTGACCTGGGATTAAACCACAAACAACTTTTTCTCTTTACCTTGAAGCGATTCTGTAGTGCTTGGTTGGTAAATGCTCCTTCAACTAATAATTTCTTTGAGAGACCAGATTCACTTACGAATGCTTTTTTTTTCATCGTCATACGTTTTTGTTTCAGTTGACACGATGTACTTTGGTCCAAGCAACACCAATTTATTGGTCTTCTGTGGAATGGCAGGAGAAAATATCCACGTACTCGTTTTATCGTCAGATCAAATTCGAATGCAGACACGCACACACACTCTCTTTTTCTCTCTTATTCTTTCTATTCTCTCTTTCTCGCTCTTCTCTTTCACTTTTCACTAGACGTATACACTTTCTCTCCTTTCTCTCTTATTCTTTCTGTTCTTTCTTTCTCTCCTCTCCCACACTATCGACTCCTCTCTCTCTTATTATTCACCTGTCTCTATTTTTATAACTATTTCCCCTCTTCTCTTTCTCTTTTCGATTTCTTTCTTTCTTCGTTACGTTCTTATAAGCTTACTTTCTTTCTTATTTTCATTGTGTCACTTGTTCTCTTCTTTATTTTCTCGTCCTGTGTCTTTAGGAGAAAGATAGCGAAGAAAGGAAGAGAAAGCGATGATAGAGTGAACTGAAACAAAAAGAGAGAGGAAGGGTTGCCAAGTCTGAATGAATGAGACTGACAGTGTGATTGAAGGTAACAAGACCAGAAAAGAAGATAGAAAGAGATACAATAAGAAAAAGCGACAAAGATAGATAGACAGACAGATAGATAGATAAATAGATAGATAGATAGATAGATAGATAGATAGATAGATAGATAGATAGATAGATAGATAGATAGATAGATAGATAAAGAGTAGTAGTGGGAGAGAAATAGAACAATGACGGGGGATTAAATAAGCGATAGAGTTGAAGAGAGAGAGGGGTGAATCCGAGAAACAAAGCGAAGTGTCGTCATAGCGACCAAAGACCCGGATGTTGTTTATTATTATTTATTTTTTGATATTTTCGTTATTTGTTTTCACTTTGGTTTGTTTACGCTGGTTTTTATTATTACTACTCTGGTATGGTGGGTGAGAGACATGTTAAAGTGTCAGAGAATAAACTTCGTGGTATTTAGTTACGATCTTTTACTTTGTGAGTTCGAATCCAAAAGGATCCGACTTAGTTTTCATCCCACTGGGGGTCGACACAATAAAGTCCCAGTGAAGAACTGGAATTGATTTAAACGACTAACCCCCACCACCGCTAAATTTCTGGCCTTGAACCTATAGCAGAAAGGATTATTATTATTATTAGTAGTAGTAGTAGTAGTAGTAGTAGTAGTAGTGGTGGTGGTGGTGGTGGTGGTGGTGGTGGTGGTGGTGGTAGTATGGCAGCGAGCTGGCAGAATCATTAGCACGCAGGACAAAATGCTTAACTGCATTTCTTTGGACTCTTTACGTAGTGATTTCAAATTCCGCCGAGGTCGACTGTGCCTCTCATCTTTTCGGGGTCTATGAAATAATTATTAGTAGATCACTGGGTTGATGAATCGACTCGACTCCTGCCCTCAAAAACTTCAGGCTTTATGTGCGAAAGGATTATAATTATCATTATTATTACTACTACAGCGGCAACTGGTAGAATCTTTAGCGCGTCGGACAAAATGCTTCGCGATATTTTTCCGGTTCTTTACATTCTATGTCATCGAGGACAACTTTGCCTTTCATCCTTTCGAGATCGATAAAATAAACTACCAGTTGAGTACTGGGGTCGATATAATCGATTTTCCTCTCCCACTTACATTACTGGCCTTGTACCAAAATGAAAAAGAATTATTTTTACTATTAAGGCGTCGAGCTGGCAGGATCAGTAGCGCACAGCGGCATTTCTTCAGACACTTTACGTTCTGAGTTCAAATTCCGCCGTGGTCAAAAAGTACCAGTTGAGCACAGGGGTCGATGTAATCGACTTACGCCCTCCCCCTAAAATCTACTATTCTGTTATTTATTTCAGTCATTTGACTGCGGCCATGCTGGAGCAGCGCCTTTAGCCGAACAAATCGACCGGGGACTTATATAAGCTTAGTAATTATTTTATCGGTCTCTTTTGCCGAACCGCTAGGTTACGGGGACGTGAACACATTAACATCGGTTGTCAAGAGATGGTGGGGGGGGGGGAACAAACACAGACACATAAACACACACATGTATATACGACACACACACACATACATACAGACATAGTGTATTTATGATCGTTTATAACAATGAAGTTTAACGTCATAATGCATCAGAGATATGAATAAAGAACAATATCAATTAATTATTATGTATTCTTATCAGGTAAGGATGCACACCTCAGAAAAACAGAATGGACTAAACAGAACAGGAGCAGACACGTGGGATGGAAGAGTCGCTGAAGCGGTCACAGATGTGTGACGAAAGATTTCGAGACAATGGACATAAGATAGATTAAGAACTTTAATAAACGAGTGAGGAACGAATATACATAGTGCGTGTGTTTATTTGACAAAAAAAAAGAATAATAAAATAAAAATAAATAAAAAAAAAAGACCGTCCTGAAACAACAATATGTTTGAACACATGGTTTCACATCGGGAGTCTCGCAAAGCAAATTCATAAACTTGTGTGTGGATATATATATATATATATATATATATATATATATATATATATATATATATATATATATATATATATATATATATATATATATATATATATCCAATCATCCATACATGCATGCATATCTCTCTTCGAAAAGTCTATATTTAAAATTCTGCATCTTGACTGACTCTCTCTCTCTCTCTCTCTCTCTCTCTCTCTCTCTCTCTCTCGTTTGTAAAAAGGTGGAGAAAGCGATGTCCCTCTGTCTAGTGACTTTGACGTTATAAGTTGTGTAGTGGACGAAGCTAAAAGGATTAAGGACAGACACTTCCCTCTTCGGTCCAACCTTCAACTGCTTTTTCAAGAGTGGAACTGGAGGATAGTTGACCCATCCCCAACTGACCTTGCCGATTTATTTATTTATTTATTAAAAATTTTTTTTTTTTTTTGCAGCAGATTCCTGTTTTCGATGACGGAGATTCCGAATATACAAAAGACCACATTTTCAAAACTTTTAATTCTCTCTTCCCCACCAAATTTTGAATTTTTAACTTTTTTTTTTAATTTTCTTTTTTTTTTTTTTTTTTTTTTTTCAATCTACGTAGGGAAATATGGAAATTAAGAATATGGTGGGCGGGGAAACAGAAATTTTAATTTCAAATTTTTTATGAAAAACTCTAAAATTGATCCACACTGCATCCCGCTGTCTAAAAGTGAAAACGAACGGCTGTTTAGTCCGTTCCCGCATGCGTAAATTTATAGTAAAACAGCAAAAGAACCACGGCATGTAAAGCCCTCACTCGATATGCTAAAAATAACAGCTAAATGTTCGGAGAATTTTTGTGCTTGTGGGTGCGCGCGTGCAACAGTTTCTACAGCTTATCCGAATGAACAGAGAAAGAAGTACACAAAAGAAATCGGCAAGGTCAGTTGGGGGTGGGGTGACTGTCCTCCAGTTCCACCCTATGAAGTTCCTTAATAGACTCTGTTTGGAGATTTTCCTGTATTAGGAAGAAAACATCGTCCATGAGTTCATATATTTTGCATACATGGTATGTTTTATTTAATTGTTTTTCACCTCTTCCTTTCTTCCCCCTCATCTTTTTCCACAAATTGTAAACTGTCTTCTCATCGGATGCTTCAATACTTTAATATTGCTTATTTTATCGACCCCTGGGTAGATAAGCGAAAGTTAAAGACGAGATTTTAACTCAAAACGACGAAAATATATCACAAGGAATTTAACCCGTCTCTCTCGCAATCTTGTCATTAACCGCCATTGTAATCCTTATGTTAATGGAGCGTGTACAAGTACCACGGAGTTTGGTCGGGTGGTAAAATGTAAGAGGACGAGTGCTTCTTATATTGAAGGGACGTGCGGCCCATGAAAAGAAAATTGTCAGAGGTAAGTGCTCCATTTCAAAGATATGATAAATTAAAATTGTAAAGTAAGAGGTTAATAGCCTCAATTTGTAAATTTATGTAAACATTTATAAAAAAGCAATGTTATAGAGAAGCAAAGTTCGGCGGGCGGCTTCTGTCTTCTCCCATTGATATTATCACGTTCATCATTCATCTCATTTCATTAATGTGTTTGTCCAGCCCGCAGCTACTCCTCTGTGTACTGCCTTTATGGCAAATAAAATGAAATAAAGTATATCTAAATATGCAACCGTAAACGACCAGCCCTTTCTTTCACCATCTACAACATTCTCAGTAAGTAGCTTGTACCTCTCCTTAGAGAAGTGTAGGTGAGAGACGGGATTTGATAGTTTTCTGGCAGTTGAGAGTATTGTCTGGTCTGTCTGCTGTACCTAACAATATTCCCTCAGTATTCCTTCCCCATGTTAGGTGATATCAGTGTATGTCAACGGATTACTTGCATTCCTCCGGAGTCATACCAGAAGTCACAGCCCCTCAGGGATACATGGTAAACTCACCAGCAAGGGGATTAGAATGCAAAACGCTATACGGATTCTGCCAGAACTACCTTTGAGTAGATGATTAACACATACATATCTTTTCTTTCTTAGATAAGAAATCGGAAAATAAAAATGAAAGCTCCGTCTTATTTGGCACATTGATCTCGTAAGATTAAAATGTTCAAAGAACCAATCCCTATAGATAAACAACAGATCAACGGTCGCTTTCTTCGATAAGTATTTCAGTAATTCGATCAAGAAAATTACTCTATCTGCTCATTGAATGGTACTATCATTGTGATAAGATTGGTCTTTTGAATTATCGGTACAACTCATCTTTACCTATAATTCAGACTTTCTGCCGTTTCAACCTATTCAATTTCACTCACTATCTGAAGTTGTTGGGTAGAAAACACTTGCTCAAGATCCCAAACCCGTGCTCTTGTGATTACGAGGCGAATTTTTAAAAATTTAATCATGTGCCATCAACTTGTGTTTAGTCTTAGCCTCAGGTCAGCTCTGATTGATTATACCTATGATCACAGACATTCCAGCAGTGACTGTCCCGTTTTTTTTTTCCATACATCTAAGCATTTCATTATTCAATGTTATATTTCTTTAAAAACAAAAGGAAAACTTGGGGTGTATTTTGGAGAAGATTTGGCTTCTATTTCTAGCAGATCGAGCGACCATATAGAAGCTCCTTTGTCTCGTAGTTATCTCCTCCTGATCTTCGACGCGACTTTCAATTGTCAAATGAAAATATTGTAGTCAAAATGATGACATCCTTCACACCATCTAGAAGATCAGAACTTATATATTTTTTCGCGTTTGCTTTCGTATCACTAACATCTCTACATGAAACTGAAGGAGAAAGAATATTACTGAAGGATGTGAAAGTTATTTCTTTGTACCAAAACCAAATGACTACTGCAAGAAGATTGACACCAGTTCCTCAATTGAAATGTATTGGAGGATCAGCTGGTTGTCAAGCTTTCGTGCCAAAACAAGTCCATTGCTACAACAAAGGCTTGGATGGCGACAATATCCTATGGGATTGTAAAACAAACATGGATAAAAAATATCGTTTCGGACACCTCGCTATATCCTGTGAAGGCTTCGATTATTCCGATGATCCTTATATATTAGCTCACTCTTGTGGTCTAGAATATACTATAAATAACGGCGTTGAGAACAATCATCGGGAATATGAAGATTCTCGATCAGATCCAGTATTCGATTTCTTCTGTATTATTTTGTTTGTGTTATTAGCTAAAATGATTTACAGTTGGCAACCGAATATCTTTTCCACGTCGAAAAATAATAGTTCAAATATAGATAAACAACATACGAATACTCCAAAACCACCGCTCATCGCAGCACCTTCAGCAACGAATACAGTTCAACCGCCTCTGCAACATTTTCGTAATTTTAGAATTCGCCCCCATCAAATTTTGTCTTGTGTGATCAGACCCACCAAACAAGGCATGAATCGAAACCCCAGACCTGATGCGTAACCAAAGCAATTGATAAACAATCGAACTGCGAGGAAAATAAAAAATGCTTTCGTTTAACTATGAAACTTTGCTATTTTTCCTATAGATTTATTTATTTTTTGCTCTATTTTCTCGTTTACCTTGTATCGAATTTTCAAACAAAATAGTTTAGCTATTTTCTTTTTATTCCGTTGTAATATCGTCTTTATTCATTGAAAAATAACTTTAGTTTGCTTATTATTTTGATATGGACGCCTCGTTCATTTTAATTTCAATCGAAAGTTCAGCGTTGATGTGACAGAACAAACCCCTAACTGTTGGTAAGCCCTTATTGGGCGATCCTTCAATATTGGCCTACAGTGTGTCGGTATGAGGAGACGACGTCATTCACTCTCTTTTTCAGCCTAGCCTCTTTTGTCTATGCCATGAAGGAAAGTTGTATGGGTGAATGATGTCGTGTACCAATACCGAAGGATTGCCCTTTATTGTATTATGGATTGAGTAATAGATGCGCTGGTTTATTTTATGCAGAAGGGCAGGTCATTGCTTGTAACTTTGGATGAACGACTATGAATATAAATCTTGTTGAAAGTGGATAAATTTAAGGGATGAATCTTTCGAACTTTGTACATATAATAGGATAAAAGGAAACAATGGTAGTTTCTGTTTCCAAATTATCCTGGATTGCTAGCGACGGGCATAATTACGCGCGCGCGTGCACATACAGGTGTGTCTGAGGTATGGGCAACTGTTTTCGAGAAGCGGCCCGCATGAGACATGGTTCTTCGCGAGGCGGGCCGCATGTTACCCATGATACATACATACATACATGCGTGTGTATAGATATGTTTGTATGTTTTCTTTAATTGGGTCCTCAACTCTTAACAGGGTCGTCGGGGAGCCGTCATGATATATCATGCGTGTCTTTAGGAATCTTAGTCGACAGTCGGTAGAGCGTCGACTAGAATGTTTTGCGGTATTCATTTCGCCAGTCGTGAGTTCGAATCATGCTACCGTCAACCTTACCTATGATGCATTATAGGTCGATAAATAAAACGCCAGTCAAGTACTGGGGCGGAATCCTGGAATAGTTTTCACCACTTCATGGGGAAGGAAAATGGCAATGGATTATAGTTTTTTCTCCCTTCATTTCTGATAGTTTTTCTGTATATCGTACAATGAAAATTATGATTCTGAATGAATTATTTTTTCAAAGTAATTTCAATTTTTTAAACATTTCCCCTCTTAACCTGTGTCCTTTTCTTTCTCTGAGGCAGTGATAGCTATTCTAAAACATCTCTCCTCCTCCTTCTCATCCATCATCTTCTTCACCTCCTCCTCACTCTCATACAGGTTCAAAATGTCCAAGCGAGACTTGAACTCAGAGCGCCGTAACGAATCTCGCAAAGCATTCTAGCCGACGCTCTGTGATCCCATTGGTTGAAGACCAAAGGATATATATATATATATATATATACATATATTCGTGCAAGGTAGATAATACTTTGCACTTCACTCAAACCAATATATAGGTGCGGCTCGCGAGGGTGCCTGACCGTTCCAACGACTCTTTCTTTTTCACTTTATCGACTTAGCCTCAATCAAAACAATCCTCGCCTATCCTTTTGTCAAGGACTAAGTCGATAAAGTGGAAAGAAAAATAATTTTCTTGTTAATATTTTCTTATTATTTATCAAATTATGTCTTAAATCTGATCACAGCATCCTAGGAGAGTGAAAGGTGAAGTTAACCTCGGATGTATTTGAACTTAGAACGTAAGGAGTGGGAACAAATAAATACCTCGTTGTAATTTGTCCGACGCTCTGACGTTTTTGCCACTTCGCTTGATCTCATTTCGCTGATTTATTACATCACTATATTGTCAGCAGTTCCTCACGTTATGTCCTTTGATAACGATAGCAACGCTAAATCAATACACTAATTTTCGAAGTTTACGTTTAGGGGACTTGAAATGTCTCCAATGAGAACTATCTATTTTGTTTGTTTCCTAGTTTTGGCTCCTCTACATAAAAATGAAGGGGAGAAAATTTTTTCGGAGGTAGATAGTTCGTTGAATTTTAAACAAGAGGCTGCTGTAAATAAATCGTCACAAAATACATGTGCAAATCGTTTCCCAGAATCGGCTGGTAGTAACGATTTCGTTACTCAAACTCCTAAATTTATTAAACAACATCAACATGAGCAAAACAAGAACCAGCAACATATGGTTGTAAATGCTATATCAGATGAAAATCAGAATAACAAAAAGACTCCCGATAATTCAGAACGCGCTGGCAACAATATGAACAAAGTATACGCCATTAAATATAGTAATAATCGGCAGTTGCATTTCAAAAACTTCTTGATCTGTTTTGATTATGCAGTTATATGGCTGTTTTTGTTTATTGCCATATATGTCGCATATTCTACTTACACCGAAAGGAATCAGATGTACTTTTTTTAAGTCACTGAGAAGAATAAATATTAATCTTGCATCCCGTTGCAGTTCATCCTTCTTATTTCATCAATAACACAGGCCAACAAAAAGAAAAGAAAAAGGAAAAAGTTTTCTGTTGTCAAAATATTTGAGCCTGAACTAAAAAGGTATTTTGACACACAAAATCCGAAAATGATATCCGTTTATTACCACCACGTCAGGGTTTTATGATTCTGGATCCATAGAATTTCATTGTTTTTTGTTTGTTTTTGTTTTTGTTTTTTTTTAATAAAACAGCTTGTGAGGAACAAGGCATAACATACAAACATACATTGAAATTGGTTTTTCTTCAAACCCAGAATGTTTTCTTAAAATTCTACCGAAAAACTAGTAAAACTCTTAAAATTTCTGCAGACCAATTACATTATTGTCTATGCCTACGAATTTGCGTGTGGAGGATTTTCATGAGGGCTGGACCTCAGGAAGATCACGAGCCATGTTCCAGCAGTGGTCCGCCATCATTTGCAAGTCATATCTGCCTTCATATGTTCATATAATTCCATGTTCTGATGGAAACGTTCTTATTGCTTGTCACTTGTGTCACCGAGATTTCCAAGGAATTTAACAAGGTGACTTTGGAGATAGTGCAGCATTATGCTCATATTTGCTCCCAACTTTTGGGGATTGCTGGTTGCGTTCTTGTTGTCTAGCAAGTAATTTATAAGTATAACAAATGAATTCTATATTTCAATGCAATTCATTAAATTTACAAAGTTCCCATCTTTCATCAATTTTCTGATTTGAGGCCCATAAAATACTCTAACTTTTATGATTTCACTGCTAAGACCTGAAAATGTCTTGATCCAGAACTTTAACAAACTGCTTCATAATGCCAAGTTTGATATGAAGAGGAGGTAGGATAATTTTTTCCTGGTTGAGCTAAAGGTTCCCAACCACATAAAAAGACCTGGAACCAATGTTTGCTGCAACCATTCTTTGACCACCCAATGTTTTCCCCTGGCTCTGCTCTCCCCACATACATAAAAAGGATGGATATTTGGTATATCCACTTTGTTGCCTCAGGAGAAAATTGCCCATCTTAAAGTCCACGCATATCATCCACTAATGATTTGTGGTGGGGTTATCTTGAAATCTAGACGAGATGGTAAACAACATTCTATTTCTGGATTCAGCAAATCAAAAATCTCCCACTTCAAATCCGGTAAAAACGTCCTGACAACAAGATAGCCTGGTCAGTGGCATGGATATGTGAAAGTCGGCTATGATTTCACTTCATAATATTATTATAGCGTTAAAATTTAAGTGAAATCCATTAATAAGTTTGTGTAACGAATATGTATGAAATACATTTTTACACAGCAACAATTATTACATCTTGTATTAACAGTGGTTCGCTATCTTTCTGGATTTGAATTATATAAATGTTGCTGGTTGAGGAAAGGGATGTAACATTTTCTAATTGTATTGTCTTCAATTATGATTCGATTCGCATCATCTAGGATACGTTATAAGAATTATTATACGACTCAAGTACTTGGTACTTTATATTTTGACTTGCCTAGTCGTAGGGACGCCATTACGACATACTGCGATC
>NC_142946.1:49162466-49187466 GCF_046866305.1 Octopus bimaculoides
GTGTTCTTTCAATGAACTATTTTTTTTATAAGCTCTTTAGACACACATTGCATCCTCTGAGGCAGGACTGGGGAAGCATTTGGGTCTCTGGCTGTTTGTGGAACTCTGACGCAAAAATAATTTTTCTACAAGACCATGCATTTTAGACACTTTCATAGAGAACACTATGATGGATCTCATAGTGATTTACTTTAAGTAATACATCAGCTCAGCTTTTTATAAGATCCATAACATTTTGGTTTATGATAGACATGAAGCATCTGTGTGTGTGTGTGTGTGTGTGTGTGTGTGTGTTTAATAGGGGGTTATTAATGATAGGTTGTTGAAAATTATCCTATTTTTATATACATACACCTTTTACTTTCATACACTTTAAACATAATACGGCAAGCAAAGATCTACAGTTCATGATTGAAAATGTATTCACATATAGCTATATCAATCAATCAATCAATCAATCAATCAGTCAATCAATCAATCAATATTTTACTTATCACGTGTAATGTGTGATAATGAAAGTCTATAATACGATATTTTATAAAGAAAGTTATTTGTTATTAGCTGAATAGCAAGCTTTTAGAGGATAAAGGTTAAAGTTGTGATGTTTATGCCTTTCCCATGGCATTAGTGATGCAGAAATGGGAAAATAACAATAGCCAGAAAACAAACCATAAAAACAAAGTTGCAGACTTGGCACCATGGAACCTCAGATTTTGCTGACCACTAAATTCCACAAATATCACCACAACATTTTACAAATATCTCCATATAAATCTTTGTATACAAATAAGTATATTTGTAACTACCCACTCAACTACTTTGAGTAGGTAGTTACAAAAACATTTGGCATCACTCAAAAAAGACATTTAATTAATATGTTTATATTTGCTATCTAAATTTATATATATATATATATATAAAACTACCTATGACTAGAAGTTGATATGTTTTCTATGTTCCTTGCAACATCAGTTGTTGCTGATGGGAGGATGCAGATTGGTTCAAGTATCACATTTTAGGCTCATGTGATCAGAGCAGCGATTGCCTACTTTTGTTATATGACAAATGCAATATAACACATCATATAATATGTGGATACCAAACATCTCCATTCAGACATTTCATATAACTGTATATTCTATAACTCTTGGTTATAGAATGGTTTTCAAAACTCACTACTATTATTACTGAAGTGATCTGACTTGTTGGAAACTTGTGAATCTTTCATCTTTAGAATTCCTATGGAGATTTTGTGTTCTGTTCCCTGTTTGTATTTCTGTTTTATTTTGTTTCAGTATTAAAATAACAAAGTAGAAACAATTTAATATAATGTTCTGATACCTGATTAGCACAGAGAGCAAGTGTTTAGCTCATAGTAAACCAAATATTCAAGATAAGCTCATATGCCCGTTTTCATTTCATGTTGATGTCAATTCATTCACTTTACAAGCTGTGCCAGTAGAACCACTGAGCAGACAGCTTACACGTTCCGACAGACTGTAGAGTATATATTTACATACTCATGTTTTGTGTTCTATTTTCCTGTTTGAATCACCAAACCTAAGAGTATTGATATATATCTGAAGCATTTCAAAAAATATAATCTTCTTAAAATGTTCTTTTGTTCTGATGAAATCAGTGGTATTTATACACTTGTACTTACATGAAAAATTGGTATGGATTAATTATACAAACATGTATTCATACATACATACATACATACATACATACATACACGCAAACATCCAAATACATACATACATACATACATGCATACACATACACTCATACATGCACACACATATGTATGTATGTATGTATAAACACACACATATTTGCACTCATTCATACATACATTTACATAACAATATTTATCTCAGCTGAGTGTTATGAAGAGAGTCAATAGCTAGACATTTCATAAGAGTAAATGGTGGGGAGAGGCGTGGGGGTAGGACATAGGAATTGTAGCACTTGTTCCATTCACAAGAATTTTGCCATTGTAAGTAAGTGTTGTGAAATAGATGGGGAAAAAATCCCCAAGAAAACATGGAATAAAAATTGTAGTGTACATGAGTCGTGTACATGACCTGTGAAGATCTTACTGATGGTTCTACACCAAGCACAAACATACATGATGAGAGAGAGGAAAAAAAGAAGAAGGGAGAGAGGGAGAGGGAAAGTGAGATAGTTAAAAGTAGGGAGAGGAGGAAGAGAGCGGGTAGGGAGAGAGAGAGAACTTGCTAGAGACTGGAGAGAGGAAGGAGAGAGAGGGAGAAGGCGGGATGGAGAGAGAGGAAGAAGGAGGGAGGGAGTGGAAGGGAGAAAGAGAAGGAGGAAGAGAGAGAGAGTGAGTGAGGGGAGTGGGACATTGAATGTAAAGTACTTGTTTTGTTAAATTAAAGACTTGGAGCAATGTTTTTTGGTAAATGCAAAGAAAAAAATCAAGGATTTCCATAGGAAATACTTACAAAAGTAAATAATATCTGTTTTCAAGTAAGAAATATTATGAAATTGATATATTTATGTTGCAACCAATTAGGGATATACACAATAACACATTAGCAAATGAATTTAGTAAAACATAAAGTTAGCATTTCATTGCTTGCTTAACAACAAATCATTAATAATTGCAAAGAAAAATTTCCCCTCTCTTTCTCTGTCTTCAGAAAATTAGTAGATTAAAGTTGTCTTAACTAATTCCTGGTTGCAATGTTATAAAGGCTGAATGTATAACATTGATCTAACTTTGGTTTACTCCACTCATCTGTGTGGAATAAATTTTAGTCATTCGACATTCAGTCATACATACATACATACATACATACATACATACATACATACATACATACATGCATACATACATAAGTGCATGCATTCACACATACACATACATGCATTCATAAGTCATAAATATGTAAATGCATATGTGACAATTTGGTTAATGTCCAGTTTCCAGTGAAAGAGGCTTGTTTCTGGGTAAGAAACTAGCTCTTTCACTAATGGTGAGAAATTTAAAAATAAAAGCAAACTAGACACATACATACATAATACATCACCATAATCTAACATCTGCTTTCCATGCTGGCGTGGGTCAGATGGTTTGACAGGAGCTGGCAAACCAGAAGTGTTGTCAGGGCTCTGTTGTGACACAAGGTGTGCCTTGAGTACTTTTTATGGACCTGACAGAGCCCATCCATCTGCTGGTCTGACACCTACCAATACTATCCATTATCCATGATCCATTAACAAGTTATCAGCCATATTGAATTTTTGGGGTTATGAAGGAGGAATTAACAGTCAATTATATAAATCCCAGAACTCAATTGTTACCTCAAGGAACCACGGAAGGCAAAGTTGATCTCTGTGTGATTTGAACACAGAACATAACAGACTCATAACTAAATTTTTCAAGACAGTTTGTCCAATATTATTATGATTCTGCCAATCTACTTGCCCTACTAGCTTTGATAACTACCAAAATAAGGAACTGTAATCTTGTTGCTGCTGTTTGATTTCATTTAAATACCACTGCATTTAAATACCTCATTTGACATTCTGTGAACATGAAGTTGGCCAAAGGAGAATCTGAATATAATGTTCACAGTCATCCTTAGCTTTTCTGCATCATAAGCTCAATACCCACATTAGAATTCTGCTCACATCTATAGAATGCTGCTACTATTTCATGTAACAATATCTAAAAGTAAATCTGAAATCAGCCATTTGGCTGATTTGAAAACAATTCAGTCACCAACCAATACTTCACAGATATACTAGCCCTTCTATCTTTTCTAGAATGACCTCTTCTCTTCTGAACTTGATCTCTATGCCCTATTCACCCAAGTCTTATTTGTTCCATCACTTCTATTGTGTCTAAGCTCTAGAGCCTTTTCCCTCACAAAGCTTTATCTGTAATCCTTTTTCTCCCAGTACTGTGGCTCCCATCCTTAGAATTATCTCCCTGCTATCCATGTTTTACATACTTTATAACCATTGACTTATAGATAGCCAAGCTGAACATCAACTGCCTCAATTTTTACCAGTCCTGGAGGATCTGTCAAAGTCATGAGGCAATAAAAATAACCCTTGTCCTCTGGTTCTATAAACATGTTGTGACTTTAATCAGAGCATTATAATGTCTGATGCTTAATTAAGAGCCATTTAATGAAATCTTAGTTATGTTGAGGTAATAATCTGTTTATATTAATAAGGAATACAGAAAATAATTACCTGTTGATAACATGTAGATAGAAAGGAGGAGGGAGAAAGAAAGGTAGGGAAAGAGGGAAGCGAAGTGAAAGTGGGAGCGCAAGAAAGTTATAGTAGAAGGATTTGATATAAAAAAATATATCAGAATGATGTTAATGCAATAACCAGTGTGATATTATCTTTATTACATTTTGTTGTATTATGTCACACACACACACACACACACACACACACACACACACAAGCATACATACATACATACATGCTACATAAATGTCACACATACATAATTATATAATGACGCTATTGAGTGTGTGTGTTTGTTTATTGAAATAGTTATTTAAATCAAGTTATGGGAGAGCAAATATAACCTTATATTGAAAGGTAAGATATATATATTTATATATTTATATATATACATATATATATCACATGTCCACACACACATATTATGGTTTGCTTGGAATTGGATAAAAGTGAAGATTCTAAGATTTTGTCCCCTTTATAAAAGAGTTGATTTATCACTATGTATAATTAAAACCTCAGTGAACTCTGAATTCAGCTGGAAAGCCAATAAATGAATGTTATGGAATTTCGACTAAGAATCACGGGATGTAGTTTTGGCTGATGGGAGTTGAAAGTGTTGAGAAGGTAAGCAACCAGCATTGATCAAATAGTAAATCTTGATGACGCAATTATATCATTGCTTACATGTTAGTGAAGTTTCTTCCTATATACATATACATGCATATATACATATATATATATACATATACAGACATATATATATATATATATATATATATATATATATATATACATACACACACACATACACGCATATTTATATATATACATATACATATATATATATATATACATACACTCATTTATATAAACATACATACATGGCATGTAAGCATATATGTATGTCTATGCATGTGCATATAGGCGACTATCCTGCAGAAAATATATATTGGACAATTCACATGAGAATTCTGGTGGCATCATACACCAACAAATCATGTTTTATTCTTTGGTGCTCACCATGTTTATGTATTTATAAAGGAAACAATTCTTTTAAAATATTACACACACGCACGTGCATATACACATTTATATATGTGTGTGTGTGTATATATATATATATGTTGTTTATAGTTTCAGCTTAGAGCTGCGGTCATGCTGATGCATTGCCGTGAAAAAGACATGTTGCGTCGGCCGGGAATCGAACCCGGGCCGCCCGTGTGGCAGGCGAGCATTCTACCACTGAACCACCAATGCCCATATATATATACATATATATATATATACATATATATATATATACATATATATATATATATACATATATATATATATATACATATATATATATATACATATATATATATATATATATATACATATATATATATATATACATATATATATATATATATATATATATATATATATATATATATACATATATATATATATATATATATATATACATATATATATATATACATATATATATATATATACATATATATATATATATATACATATATATATATATACATATATATATATATATATATACATATATATATATATACGTATATATATATATACGTATATATATATATATATATATATATATATACACACACACACACACACACACACACACACACACACACACACACACACACACACACACACACACACACACATATGCCTTTACTTTTCGAAAAAACCTCGGTTCAAGGCTATCTCGCCCTGCTCAATTGTCGAAGAAACGAGTAAGTAAATAAATAATTAGGAAATATTTAATTAAACCAAATAAACGAGATTGTGTTTCTTTCTGCAGGTTACACATAACAAATAATAATAATAATAATAATCAGGTAGGCGTGAAAGGACCTCCGGTGCGGTGGGGGATGGGGCGGCTAAGGTGTGAATATTTGGAGTTAGGAGGGGATTGTGGGGTGGTGGGTTTTAAACTTGAGCTTCACAAAGGTTAACATAAAGATCACTATCGTATGACACAGTGGCCGTTGATTCCTTCTCGACACTCGGAGGATCACTCCCATCATCCCTACCCACATCCGATCCTTTACTTCTAAACCTCTTCTCACTGCTACGCCGTGATTGGTCTTTACTCGACCGCTCCGATCGATTCGACACAATACTGTCCGAACCGATCTCATGCAATACACCACACATGCTACTGGTATCCTTTTTTGATCCTTCTTTGCGGCTGTTAAGGAATTCAGATATTTTAGTGATAGCCGAAACCGGCGATAATTGTTTCAAGTCCAAATGGAAGCCATCTTTCTCCTCGTTTATTCTGGAGAGTATTATTTGTTTTTGTTTGTTTTTCTGTTGAATTAAACATTGCAGTTGTGTTTTGTTGCCGTCTTTTTCGGAGCTTTTTAAATGTACAGGACAGACAACATACTGAATGTTTTCCAGTGGTTTGTCCATCATGCCATCACCAACATCGATATCCAACAAAGCTACAGCTTCTGACACATTCTGACTAACAGTACTCGGATAACTGTCGATTACTTCTTGGTTACTGGGGTGTCGTTCGAAGATCGGCATAAAAAACATGCAGAATCCTCCTAGAATCATAGCGGATCCAGCAAAAATATAACCGGCCGATGTAGACTCGTATGATTCATTCAAATAAACTGAAAAAAAAAAGAAAGAGAAAAATCATATTATATACTTGATAGTCTAATAAATAAATAAATAAACAAACAAACAAAAAATAGACAAATAAATAAATAAATAAATAAAGGAACTTAATCTTTCGTTGCAAGAGTAAAATTAGAGTTATCTCCCTTGTAACTATCAATTTTTCTCGTGAAAATAAACAGAGATGATAATTGTTTTTAACAGCGACTCAATGCCTAATAATTTTGAAGAAGTGGTTTTAACAATGAAATCGCTTTATTGGGTAAGTCGATTACATCGCTCCCAGTGTTTTACTGGTACTCAGTTTATCGACCCCGATAGGATGAAAGGCAAAGCCGACCTTGGCAGAATTTGAACGTAAAGACAGACGAAATACCGCTAAGAATTTCGCCCGGCTTGCTAACGTTTCTGCCAGCTCGCCGCCCTTAATCGATGTCTTGATTAAAACAGATAATAGCCCGAATAAATATGGTCACAATTGTTACCAAACTAAACACCAATGGGCTTTCAACAAGGCTTAGTTTAGCCTTAATCCATCTAAATACAAATTCACTTGTAAAACTGAAAGGATTCAGACTTGTCATTTTGTAAAAGATTTTCTATTAAATGACTTAAATTAGGTTCAAAATAACATTAAAAGTAGTCAAAAGAAACGAATCGACGCCTCAGAAATATTGGCTTTATAAGTTATTATCCTCTCAATTATTTTATAATTGAATATTCTTTTGGTGAACAAAATTGAGTGTTGTATGCTGTGTGTATATTCTTTACTAATTTTAATTGCTTAAGTAAGAATAAAAGTTTGACTTACTAGCTGTAAAAGTTCCAGCCAAAGTGGAAATAGATTGGGCTGCACAGGTAAAACCCCAGGCTCGCTCCATTATTTTCACCTTAACTAACTGATAGATATACATCTTCAGGCTGTAATAGTAACCTCCACAAGCAATTCCATATCCACAGGCATAAAGGGCATGAACTGTGAGATGATCGGCCAACTGCAGAAGGACAGTGAGTAAACCGGCAGAAAGAGCGGCTGTTTGACATAGGTGACGCCTCGAGATTAAACACTCTTTACTTTGACGTATAATTACATAACCGAAGCCGAAACATCCGGCAACGAAACCCGTGCACAGGTAGATATTCAACAGTAAAAGATTGTGGTCGCTAACGTTGTGTTGGGATGCAGTAAGTAGCTGAAAAGAAAAAAAACGGAAAAAAATATATATAAATATATATTGTATAATAGTAACAGATCAAAAATATTTAAATTCTTTTAAAATTAGGGAAAAATTAAAAACTTATTCAACGTATGACATCATGACATATCCGATATTGAGTAAACTATGATTACATTAGACTAAAGACTATGACTAGTGTTTTATGTTGTGAAACAATAGATGCACATCTGTCGTTTAAATTGCTTTTATTTTTCGTTATATTAGGCAGCGAGCTAACAGAATCATTAGTATTCAGAGCAAAATGCTTAGCGGCATTTCGTCCGTCTTTATGTCCTAATTTCAAATGCCGCTGAGGTCGACTTTGCCTTTCATCCATTCGGGATCGATAAAATAAGTATAAGTTGTTCACTGGGTTGGTGTAAGTGATTTACCTCCACCCCTAAAATTGCTGGCCTTGTGCCAAAATTTGAAATCAATACTTTTCGTTATGTCTCATATTTCTGCATTTCAGTACCTTTCTGGTGTCTAGTATGTAGTTGTAGAACATGGACATACAAGGATCTTTAAAACCACATCTTACGACAATGATAAGTGTAAAAACTATCACTATGCTCGGTAGATTCACCCAATACAATATTGTAAAGATTAGTAATTGAAATTATAATTATGGTTTCAGACTTCGTTGCACAGTTTTCCGAAGTCTTTTAGATTTGTTTCAGGAAAATGCACAACAGGTCTAAATGTTATTCGTCTAAATTTTATTCAAATGTTTTCTCTTAGGAAGAAATCATCGTTATTGACCAGCAATTGTTAACCAAAATCATGCTAAGGTGTTCCCAAAACATTTCTACTGTCGGAGCACATTTTTCCCAGTTTTTGCACCTCACAGGATTGGAATTTCTTTATGCATTCCGGTTCACGTTTCAATATAATTAAACGGTCTTTCCTTGGTCTTCATCTCTTTTTACCATCTATGTTTTTAGTGACTCATTCATACATAAATACATTTTACAAAGATAAATTGCACTCAGTTGATTAAACGCAAAACCAGTCCAGTTAATATTAAATATATCAAATAATATAACAAAATATATTTCACGTTCCAGGAACTCAATTTGTAATCAGTTGTAGTTTACAAATGAAAATAAGTTTTGATACTTAGTGTGTGACTCTAACACTGTTATAGAAAATGATGATAAATATAAAATGCGCCATTACTATATAGATAATTGCATACACTTACTAGGGAAGCTACGTTAGTAAAGAGACCTGAAGCCACAACTGAATGCTTAAACACTATTGCTTATAATAAAATTTATGAATGCCCGTAATTTCACTTGAAAGAAAATTTAGTTATTTGCTTGTGTGTGTGATTTAAAAAATACGTACATTTATATTAAGATATTACGATAATACATGATTTTATAAATTTACTTATACACAACCTATTCGACTTGTTAATGGATGTGAGATGGGTTTTGAAGCAAGCAAACACATTTTGTATATTCATAAAGAACTCACCAGTAATATAAATGGAACGTGGATACCAAGACCAACGAGAGCCACAATGATTAACATCATTAGTAGAGCACGCATTCGTAATGCTTGGAAGTCAAAATAAGGAGGCTTTTGTGCCTCTCGATCACGTCTGGTCTTCATTTGGTTTTTGATGTGTAAAAGCATCTTCCGACGAGGATGATATAAAGAAGCAGATCGGTATAGAAACCCAGCAAATATTGTCAGTACTTGCATACCAGCTATGCTTTGTAATGCACGGGTCCATGTCAATTGCCTGCAAATAAACCAATCAAAAGTCTTGAGAAACTGAGCAACAGTAACAAAAAGCAATAAAATCAAATGTTCCTTTTTTTCTGGAAGACACAACTTTATCATTTTGTTGTGTCTAGGGAGAGTCATCATGCCCATATAATTAACACACACACACTGGTTCAATTCCACTTATTTATTAATAGATTTAATTTAATAAATGAGTGTAACTGACCCAGTATGTGTGTTAAATATATTGGTGTAATAACTCTTCCTAGACGCAACAAAATATGTTTCAAAACACGAATTCACATAAAGAATCTTGCAAACCAGATACAAAAACGAAGTACAACTTTATCATCTAATGGCGTCCAATTTGAAACGGATCTTCGAACCCTTGTACCAGCAAATCAATATCCAAATCAATAAACTGGACTATTTGCTGATGTGTTCGTAGTTCTTGTTTCACCAGCAACCTTGTTGAAGTGTTTGTGCCAACATCAACTTCACGAGCAGGCTGTTCCGTCAATCGAATTGACTGGAACACTCATCATCGTAACCGACGGACTGTCCAGCCCCTATATTTTGTCTCACAACTTTTATGCAAACACGGATCTTACTATTTGGTTATCCTGCAGGATACATACCTGTCTTACGTCTACGTCCACCTCAGAGGTATTAGTAACAGTTGTAGACGTGATGAAATCGTTGTGATGATAATTGAAACCGTTCTCAGATAAAGTTCACTCAACGCACATCATCTCACTCATCTTACAACAAAGAGAGAAGATGCAGTAAAAAAGAAAAAAGAGAGAGGAAAAGAAAGAAAAAAGAAAAAATGGAGAAAAGAAATGAAGGAGAGAAAGCGGAAGGGAATTGTTTACTTCTACACTTCACTACTCGTATACATACTAACCTTATGAGAAGCCGGAATAGGACGGACATGATGGTTGCTCCTACACCTATTGCTGTCATGGCTATCAATTCAGCAATTTCTCGTCGCCGGCAGAAATATCGACCGAGCATGATATTGGCCGTTGTAGACGTAATTCCGCACCCGACGGAAAACACTAGACTGTGACTGATGTACATATGCTGCATTTGGTTTGAAAAGGCCATAAAGAGGCAACCAAGAGACGAAACCATGCCCCCAATAATGGCACACATGCGAGGAGATTTCCGTCGGCAGATCACTGTGAAAATGGGGCATACGAGCAACGTCACGCTAAGACCAGCGCTTCCGACGCGAGCTGAAATATAATAGAAAGGAAGACATACGTAAATTAAACTGGCAAAAGAAAAAATAATCTTTTTTTTTAATGTCTAATTTTTGTCTGAATTTCTGAAAAGGAAAATCATCATCATCATCACCATCATCATCATTATTATTCTTATTAAGGCGACGAGCTGGCAGAATCGTTAGCACCCCTTCCGGGCTCGATAACTTAAGTACCAGTGAAACACTGCGGGTTGATGTAACCGACAAGTCCTCTCACCTCAAATATCAGGCCTTGTGCCTTTAGTAGAAAAGATTATTATTATTATTATTATTATTATTATTATTATTATTATTATTAAGGCGGCAAGCTGACTGAATCATTAGCACGCCGGGCAAGAGGCTTAGTGTAATATGACACGTACAGAAAGTCTTTGTTAGAAACTTCACATTTGGGTTAATTTTTTACATATCATATACATATTCAGGTGTCGTGGTGTGTCTTCGATCATTCCAGGTTGAATACGCAGTCGTGAAAACAGCTATTAGGAGAGTGTACGCCAACTCGACTCGAGACACTCTGAATACGGCGAGAGTGGAGAACGTCATGGCGACTCTGACGTCTGCGACACTCTGCGAGATTGGCGGCAAATTTGACTGTACTTATAAGCTGTGTTCACGGGAAGTCTAGACGAGCCGCCAGACTTATCACATGAATAACAGCCGTTCATTGGATAAAAATTGGGTTTGCGCACAAGATCGAATTGTGATTTCTATGTGGCAAAACGTGGGATCGAATCCAATTCTATGGATCCAAAGGTAAACAGCCACTCAAATTCAAAGAGGTTAGTAGTGGTTTGTGTCTGGAAACAAAAATAAATTCCACTAAGTTTAGAAAATGGAAAATGTGCCGAGAGAGAAGAGAGCGTTAATATTTTGGACCGGGTCCTATTTCCAAAGAACGATCAATGTTCTTAATGCTTCAGTTCAATTAGTTGTAAATAGGTAGTGTTTGATGGTAATTACTTGTTAATAGGTATTATATGACCGCAATTAGTTGTAAATAGGTATTATATTAATTATATCGATTGCTGTAAGCAGAGGTCATTGAATAATTAAAGCAGCAATTAGTCGTTAGTGTTAGCGGATCGGATAGCATACTGTGCCGTATTTTCCTGCATTCTGTGTTCGATTCTTTCTGAGATCGATTTTGCCTTTTATTTCTTCGGGGCCGGTAAATAAAACACCATTGAAATACTGGGGACCAACTTCTCTTCCATACTCTCTCTCTCTCTCTCTCTCTCTCTCTCTCTCTCTCTCTCTCTCTCTCTCTCTCTCTCTCTCTCTCTCTCTCTCTCTCTCTCTCTCTCTCTCTCTCTGGCTTTTGGAATCGGTTTTGTTAAGGAGCTAATAAAGCGGCGTTCATATGGCAACACCTCCTAATTACTTCGCCTCCATGTCATAGAAACGACAAGCAAGAAAGAATTGTATAATTTCTCTTCGTTATGTTAGAGGTTAAAAATTTGACCACGAAGATCGTAAAAAGAATGCATGACGTTCACAAGTTTCTGTACGACGTTAATAACGTGAGCTAAAATAAGCTTTCATAGAAAATTAAAACCAAGTTGTCGACTCCTTTTTAAAAGCTTATTACATCTTGACCTATGCATCCACCCTTAGAACACTGATTAGTTTGCAGTCCTAAACTAAAATTTTCTTTAGACAAAACAAGTTTATTATACTTAGTGAAGTGTTATGGTGAGAGAAATATCGATGAGAAATACGAAAAATAATAATAAAAAAACCTGCAGAACGCCAAATCAGACGTGATATGGTGATGTTATTACAAGTTTGGTACCTTATATAAGTGATCGACCTCACCACCACTTCTATAAACGATAAAGAAGGAATCAAAGATGTAATTTTAATATAGATTTTTTTGCGGCGGGTGAAAATTCGTTTCATATTTCAACATATTGAATTAATTGAAAAATTTATTTCCGTAAAAAAAAAAATTTTATTTTATTAGAAAGCATTCTCCCCACCACCATATATATATAATATATAATATAATATTATATATATATATATATATATATATATATATATATATATATATATATATATAATGTGTGTGTGTGTGTGTGTGTGTATGTATGTATGCATGCATGTATATGTGTGTGTGTGTGATGAGAGAAAAACGGTATGAATTTCGTATCTTTTTTACATCTGTTACATATGTTTCTGCATTCGGTAATTAATTAATTAATGATGTCACACTATAAATGCAATCTATTCATGGAATTTGTAAGTGAAGCATACATAATCAAACCGAACACGTCCTCGGACAGAAACGAAATACAGATCACAAATATGTAGTTATCTTACATAATATAATATTATATTATATTATATATGATATAATATAATATAGGATGGACCAAAAGTTCAATACACTCTGGAATTGTAAAGGACATGCTTCAATTTTTCTAAAATTGAATGAAATAAATAAAATAATGACGAACACGCACGTTCTTGTAAATGATGAACAACATGAATAATGATAATAATAACAATAACAATAATAATAATAATAATAATTATAATTATAATAATAATAATAATAATAATAATAGTAATAATAATAATAATAATAATAATAATAATAATAATAATAATAATAATAATCCTTTCTACTAAAGACACAAGGCCTGAAATTTTAGGCTAGGGGACAAGTCGATTACATCAACTTCAGTGTTTTACTGCTACTTAATTTATCGACCCCAAAAGGATAAAAGGGAAAGTCAACCTGGGCGGAGTTTGATTTCTGAACGAAGCGACGGGCAAAATACCGCTAAACATTTCGTCCAGTGCGCTAACGATTCTGCCAGCTCGCCGCCTAAATAATAATAATAATAATAATAATAATAATAATAATAATAATAATAATAATAATAATAATAATAATAATGATGATGATGATGACGATGATGTTATTATTATTATTATTGGCCGGTACATATACACACATACATACATATGTGTGTGTGTAGGTGTGTGTATATGTGTGTGTGTCTTTGTGTTTCTGTTTGTTCTCCACACCGATCACTTGACAACTGGTGACGGTTTGTTTACGCCCTTGTCACTTAGCGGCTCGACAAAAGACACCGATAGCATAAGTACCAGACTTAACAAAAATAAATAAATAAATAAATAGATGGATAAAAACAATAAACACTGGGATTCGATTTGTTCAAGTTGTTATCCCAGCATGGCCGCAGGATAACATAAAAGATTTACGTCTGCACCATCATATCATGTGCAAATCTCAGTCGCGTAAATACAATTCTTTACTCGCGTACGCATGTGCACGCAGATGCATGCTGCGTGCACATGCGAAATACAAACGTTCAGCATGCAACATGCAGCGTGTCTTTACCATTCGCCCAATCATTTAAATGAAACGTACAAATTCTAATTGACCCAATCAGTATGTGTTACACTAAAATCCATTGGTGTTTCCCCGAGAAGAGAAAAACCGGAGAAAAAGCAGATGTGTAGGGGGGGGGGGGTTAGCTCGCGCTGTTGCCGCTGCTGCTACTTCTATAAACTACTTCCTTTAAGTCTAAATATGGAGTGAATTTCCTTTTTTGGCTTTAGCTACCAGTTTTGCAGTAGTATTGCCATCTACGTAGAAATAGCGACTGCATACGTCTTTAGACACAGACACACATACACACACACTCACATACACACGCATATATACACACACAAATACACACACATACACACGCATATATACACACACATCGCATACCCCTCCTTTTTTTTGACAATTGCACACACGTTTTAGCCATGCACCCCTTCATATATATATATATATATATATATGTATATAGAATATCTATCTGTGTGTGTGTGTATATATATATATATATATATATATATGTATGTATGTGTATGTATGCATGTATGAATTTGTGTCTGTGTGTTCGTAGCTTGTTGCACGGAAATATATGCTCAATATCACGTGTTGAATTCTTTTTTTTAATCTCTTTTGACCGTCTTGTCTTTCACCGAACGTATTTGTGCAAGCTCGCGTACACACACACACACACACACACACACACATGCACACACACACACACGCACACACACGCACACATACATGCATGCATACATACATACATACATGCATGCATGCATGCATACACATACACGGGTGCGCGCCCGAGCGCGCGCGTACACACGTATATAGGAGGTGGTGCTGAAAAGTTCCTGGCTTTAAGGGTGTCGTGAAATGCCTGGCTGGAGGCCCGACCCTCTGAGTTCTTTTCCAGGGCTTAAAGAAACTGAAGGACCGCTGCAATAAGTGCGTGAATCTGAGACGGGAATATATTAAATAAAATCATAATTAACAGATCCCCCTGTGTTTTCCTTTACCCAAAGCCAGGAACTTTTCAAGACCCCTTCGTATATATGTACATAGGTATGCATACGCGCACGCACACACACACACACACACACACACATATATATATATATATGTATATATATATAAATGTATGTATGCATATGTATGCATATGCATGTATATATATAATGAATATATGCATATATATATATGGGAAACAGGACACAGTAGTGTGTCGATAAGCCAGCTGGAGGAAATGTCCTCCTGCGGCTAAAGCAACAGTAACATCCACCCCTAGGGGTCAGCCACACTTAAGTGGCAATACACTTCACTATATATATATATATATATATATATATATATATATATATATATATATATATATATATATATACGTAGGTATATAGGAGGTGTGCGTGTTTGTGTGAATGTGTACATACTATAAACTACGCATTGTATGCATGTGCGTTTAGACATGCTCGCATAAAGGCAGACATACAAATATTGCATACATAGATGCGTACATACATGCATGCATACACGTATACATACATAGATGCATACGTGTAGACGTATATGATTTAGATAGGTGTATAGATAGGCGCACATATATTCTAAATCTGCAAATAAATCATCGGCTTTGAAATATGTAGAAGGGATTCCTTACGAGCGATCCGTAACATTTAGGGGTGATACGAAGGCAAGAGAAAGAAAGGGTAAGCGAGAGAGGGATACAGTGAACAGAAGAAAGAAAGAGAAAGAGAGAGGGAGAGAGAGAACGAAAGAGAGAATAGAAGTAGGGATGAAGATATATACGCAAGTGCCTTTCTTAAGAGTTGTAGTGTGTTAGGGTAAAAGCGAAATGGCTACACATAAGAATTAGTTCCTAGAACCAGGCTGTGGACGAAGAAAAACTAATCATAAATAGTTTGGCAAGTTTCATGTGTATATATATATTAAGGCGGTGCTACAGCATGGCAGCGGTGAAATGACTGAAACAAGTAAGACGTAGGAGTGGCTGTGTGGTAAGTAGCTTGCTTACCAACCACATGGTTCCGGGGTCAGTCCCACTCCGTGGCACCTTGGGCAAGTGTCTTCTACTATAGCCTCGAGCCGACCAAAGCCTTGTGAGTGGATTTGGTAGACGGAAACTGAAAGAAGCCCATCATATATGTGTATATATATATATATATATATATATATATATATATATATATATATATGTGTGTGTGTGTGTGTGTGTGTGTATGTATGTATGTGTGTGTGTATGCGTATTTTATTATTAATCGACAAAAGTTTCGGAGTGGCCTAAAGGCCGAGAGTCTGGTGCATTGGTAAGTGCCAATGTATGCAAGTCTCGACCCTTCGGTCACTGTAGCTTCTGCTTACAGACAGACAGACAGACAGACAAACACACACACACATGCAAGTGTGCGAACTCTTGACCCTTCCGCCACTCTATAGCTTCTGCTTATACAAGCACTCACACACACACATATATGCATGTGTGCGCGCATGCGTAATAATTTGCCATGCATGGACATCGTGTTCAGTGAGATGGCGGCTTGTATCGGCTGTAGAACTTGAAACAGGTGTTTTTATTTACGAACCTCTTGAGGATGATAGGCAGTGTCACATTGTGTAGGATTTGAACTCAGATCATAAAAGGGAGTAAATATTTCCTTACGCGGTATTTTATCCGCGCCTCTACCGTTTCCGCCAGCTCCCGCCATAGGTATACATACTTATACACGTGTGTGTGTAGAGAGAGAGAAAGAGAGAGAGAGAGAGAGATAAGAGTCAGAAGTGACATTGTGAAACATGGAGAGAATTCGTGTGGGTGAGAGAGGTAGAGAGAGAGAGACGAAGTGAGAAGGAGAGAGAGAGAGGGGAGAAAAAGACAGGCGGATGGAGACGGTAAAAAATGGCTGGACAGAAGTAGTTGTCGGCGAACCTTTGATTGGTCAGTCTCGGGACAATGGGAAGTGAGTTGGACCAGAGTTGTAATGACGTCAATCCAACATTCAGTTGTAAAATCGTAAAATGGTTTTTCGATTCGAGAGAGTACAGGTGAAAAATTACGATTAAAAAGAGGGTGAAAGGGAAAGCTATAGAAAGTGTGTGAGGAGAGAGTGAGAGAGAAGAAAGGTAAACATAGGAAGAGAGAGAGAGAGAGAGAGAGAAAATTGAAAGAAATAAGAGGAAAACAGCAGAGACAGGGAAGAGAGAGAGAGAGTGTGTGTGTGTAAAGGATATGGAGAGGAAGAGAAAGATGTAGAAATAGAAAGAGTGAAGCGACATAGAATAAACAACAAAGAAAATAACGAAAGAGTAAGATGCAGAGACTAAAAGAGAAAATAGTGATAGATAGAGAGAGAGAGAGAGAGAGATGGAGGGAGAGAGAGGAGGACTAAGAAATGTGAATATTTATATACATACATATACATATGCATGGTGTGTTTGTGTTTGTGTGTGTGTGTGTGTGTGTGTGTGTGCAGACACACAAACTTATATACACAATTACTACGTCCCTCAAAATACCTTTGTACCGTAGAAAGAAACAATATTTAATGTAGAACGTATTGTTTATTTAAAATTAAAATTAATAATATATTACAATTAAATATTTATGTATCTACATGTACTTTGCGTGGAAATTGTTGCACGCACACACACACACACACACACACACATATATATATATATATATATATATATATATATATATATATAAATTCTGTACGACTCTCTTACTCATTCCTTTAGCAACCCTAATTCTTCAATCCCTCTACCCCCTACCTCCCTCCTCTCCTTCCACGTGGCCGGTGTTCGGCCAAGCTTGACCTTTCTTTCGTGGTTCGACTACCATCCGTGTAACATCTCTTACATACCTTCCCATAACTTTCATCTTCTATGTTCCTGCCGTAAGGCTTCACTTCCACACTCGCAGTTTCGGCCAGTTACTCTCGAGACTGCTCTAATCTGGCTGGCCCCAAGAAAATCAAAGCTAAGAGAACTAGATTCTTTGGAAGAAAGCAAGCGAATGTATACGAAAACAAGGACAAAAAAACGGAGAAATGGTACACAATTACAAATACAAACAACAGGACATTATCAACAGGTGTCTTTCGACTACGGACGAATTAAATTAAGCTTGTGGGCAATAAAGAAATAAGAATTGAACTGGAGACAGATAAATCACAAAGTTTAATGACACCAATATAGTTTAAACTGTCAAAAGTTGTCCAACATCACGACGTAGAAAGAATTACATGGATAAAACAATTCTATATTTCCGAGATGAGGAATTTATGTTATGCATACTGTATATATTAGTCAGACTGATGTCCTCATCTTGTTTGTTGCTTTCACTTCGTTTCGGCTGTTGTATACTCCAACCTTCTTCAGGTGTCATGTGTCGATACAACAACCGGGTTCATCGCAAGATACCTGAAGAAGATTGGATCATACAACAGCCGAAACGTAATGAGACCACAATCAAGATGAAATGCCAGTTCGACCAATATAAACAGTGTACATTATTATATGGACGTAAAATCTATTGTCTTCACCTTAATAATGAGAGAAAGCGAGGAGGAGAGGCAAAGATTTGATTTTTAGCTTTTTTGGCGGTGATGGTGGTGGTGGTGGTGGGCGGCTCAAATATTTGTCATTTTGAGAACCTGTGTATTTGTTATGAAAGAGACCAATAGTAATTTTGAAGCAGAATGGTTTTCAAGAAACAAATTCAGCAAGCTGTTGTTGCTGTTGTTGTTGTTTAGCCCCATGCCAACTTCGATCCAGAAGACCTATAATGGAAAGACCTCCCAGTCGTGACCACTTCGTCTTTTATTATTATTATTGTTCAGTAGTTTTATTTTTATAACGTGCTTTCACTTCACTACCGAGCGCAGCTCTGTGCGCCTTGGGTATGTGCTGTGGTTTGCTGTGATGCTCTTATGGTTACTGTATTGAAAGTGTTTATTATTATTATTATTATTATTATTATTATTATTATTATTATTATTATTATTATTATTAGTTTATATAGAGGACTGGAAACTCAGCAGAAATGTAATAGATAGAGAGATGAGTTCTTAACTTTTGTATACGATTGCCAAATTCCATCACTAAGGTAAACATAGCTGACGTAATCCATCACTACGGCCAACTCAATGACAAAAAGCGCAACTCGTTTACTTTAGTGATGGGATTTTAGCACCCCTCGTATACACACACACATATACATATATACACATACATACATATACACGCCAATGATATAAATAATAGTAAAATATTAAGTATTTATGTAAATATATTAATCTATAGTATTGAAGAGGCTAATGATATATTTTAAACGTGGGAATGCAACAAAACTGGAACCTGGCAGAATGTCAGTCACATGGAACAAAATCAACGGTTAACTGTGCCGAGAGCCAATGACAATAATACGGTAGTGACTTTCGGTAGAGGTGTCTGATGGTCAACTGTACGGAATTGTGAACTCGAGTGTGTTGTAATCTGTACTTTAAGCCAAACAGTCATAGCGATAACATTCATCGTCATAAAACACCTCAAAAATTTGAAATATAATATAATATATAATACTAGCAGAAATACCCGGCTTTGCCCGGGTTAAAGAGAATAATGAAATCTAAAAACGCCGTCTAGACTACGCAACCCTCAACTGTTAGTAGCTACGATACCATATTTCTACATTAATAACTCTCCAATCCATGCCAGCATGGAACATAGACATTAAGTGGAATGCCAGTCTCTCATCTAGGAGGGCCTTGAAATCAATGTTACCAACTGGGGACTATGTGTGTCGCAGTGATAATAAAAAGACCCAAAGGAGGTCTGCAACGAAATAATTTTACTCAACACTTTGCAAGTGAATCAGTGGAGGCAAAGATGCGTCTCATTTACTTGACAATTTATGCACCACATTGCAGAAATCACAATGTAAGTATATCTGAAAGGGTAGTCTTACACTGTTGTACCGTTGAATTACAAATAATGCTCATCTGTTAAGTTCGGGTTAAAATTTCATCAACATCAAAAATATATGAATTTTCATGGAAGTTATGGCCGTTATACATAGAATATAATTTCCAAATTTCATAAAGATCCGTTCAGTACTTTTGACGTAGTTTTGGATAAGAAAACAAATGACTAATGTGTGTGTTTGTGTGTGATGGGTGTATATATGTATAGATATTTGTATGCATGTATATATATGTATATATGTGTACATATTACATGTACATCTATATATATATATACATCTACACATATGTATACATATATATGTATGCATATAGATCTATATCTATATATATATATATATATGCATATACGTGTACATATACATCTATATGTATACATATACATCTCTTTCTCTCTCTTTCTCTCTCTCTGAAGGTATCTGTCATTACAGTATCGATTGTTTCAGTTAGTAGAATAGTTTCATTTTTAAAGTAAAAGTATTTGACATGAGTGTTTTTGTTTCACTTTTGACACGTAATACTTAAAATAGTGGAGGAAATATTATGTTGCCGTGGGCTCGAACTCTGCAAGAAGTTAAAAATTTTTTGACTAAAACACAACTGGAACCCTAAGTAAGGCATGTGTAAAATTTGAATGAAATTGGTTGCGTAGTTCTCGAGTTTTAGGGATTCACACACACAGACAGACAGACAGACAAACAGACACACATTCTCATTTTTATATATATAATATATATAATATAACAGGACGGCGAGCTGGCAGAATCGTTAGCACGCCGGGCGAAATGCTTAGCGGTATTTTGTCTATCGTTACGTTCTGAGTTCAAATTCCGCCGAGGTCGACTTTGCCTTTCAGCCTTTCGAGGTCGATTAAATAAGTTCTGGGGTCGATGTAATCGAACTTAATCCCTTTGTCTCTCTTTATTCGTCCCCTCTATGTTTAGCCCCACTGTGGACAATAAAGAAATAAATTTAATATAATATAAAGGCGGCGAGCTGAAAGAATCGTTGGCACGCCGGGAAAAATGTTTGATGGCATTTCGTCCGTCTTTACGTTCTGAGTTCGAATTCCGCCGCGGTCGACTTTTCCTTTCATCCTTTCGGGGTCGATAAAATAAGCACCAGTTGAACACTTGAGGTCGATGTAATCGACTCAACTTAGCCCCACCACCAACCAAAATTACTGGACTTGTGCCAAAATTTGAAATGAATATATATACATATATATATATATTTATATATATACACACGTATATATGAATATACAGTAACGATGCGGGTACTTATGTGTACATGTGTGTGTTGTATTTATGTATTTGTATGTATGTTTTTCTCTTTTTAATTTAGAGTAAATTTTTAAGAGCTACCGACTTGGTTGGCTGGTATGTATATATATATATATATATGTATGTATGTATGTATGTAGATTGCTAGGTATTGTCAATCATCTCCATTTTTATAGGTATTCAAAATTATTCATTGGTCTATTTTAAACTGTTGTATGAACTGGAGTAACAAGAAATTGTTTGAACTCTTTATAAAATGAAATTATTTCATATTAACAAAATAAAAAAGTTGATGTTTTAACCGTATAAACATGTCTCACTAAATGACAAAAAAAGGGTAGGGAAAAAAATATGATACGAACGTGTATTAGCCTGAGTTTAATTAATTAGAATAAATTAGATTTAACTCAATTAGTTTAATTTAAGTTATAGGCGCATGCATAGCTGTATGTTTAAGAAGCTCGATTTGCAATCTAGTGGTTTTCGTTTCAGGTCCACTGCGCGGCCCCTTGGACAAATGTCTTCCACTATAGCCCTGGGCTGACCAATACTTTGTGCATGAATATGGTTGACAAAAAGAAAAAAAAATGTGAAATCCCTTTATATATATATATATATATATATATATATATATATATATATATACACATGCTTCTTCTCGAGGCCTATAGACTCATAAGGGTCAGTTTCCGGTTTCATGGCATATATATTCCTCGTCTGGATGGGACACCGGTCCGTGGCAGAATTACTCATTTTTGCCAGCTGAGTGGACTGGAGCAACGTGAAATGAAGTGTTTTGCTAAAGAACACTGCTAATTAGTATTAAATACATATAATTTTTTTAAAAATACCGATTATGGTAACAGGTTTGTTTCCCAACCACATGGTTCCGCGTTCAGTCTCACAGCGAGGCCGTCTTGGACAAGTGTCTTTTACTCTAGCTTCGGGCCAACCAAAGGCTTGCGAGTGGATTTAGTGGACGGAAACTGAATGAAACTCGTCATATATATATATATATATATATATATATATATATATATATATATATATATATATATACATGTGTGTGTGTGTGTGTGTGACAACCGATCTTGATGTGCTTACGTCCGCGTAACTTAGCGCTTTGCCAAAAGAGACCAACGGAATAAGTACCAGGCCTTAAAAACAAAAGCAAAAAAAAAAAAATGAAGCGACTCATTCGACTGAAAATTATTCAGTGCGGTGCCCCAGCATGGTCGCCGTCTAAATGATTGAAACAAGTATGATAAAAAAAAAAACGATATTTTATATGGTTTTGGGGGATAAGTACAAAGGAAACCGAATTTTTAAATCTGTTATGTATTTTACTCACATTCAGGACTTGTTTTAATGGCTTGTTAGATAATGGAAGGGTCGAGAAGGAACTATTGTTGGGCTTGAGGGGTGTGTGGTGTGAATCTGTTGTTCTTAATGTGATTCTGGACAAACTATACATTTATATGATTATATTCACTTTGTGTGTGTGTGTGTGTGTGTGTGTGTGTGTGTCTGAAGAGTGGAGAAGCTGGAATGAGACCAGAAAAGTGACAGAAAACAGAGCTGGCTGGTACAATCGTGTTACGGCCTTATGTGCCGCATGGCACAGGGAGAACTAACTAAATAACTAACTAACGTATCTATATAGGCATGCACGTATATGTGTGTGTGTGTGTGTGTGTAATATCATATATATATATATAAAGTGTATATGTATGCTTGTGTGTATGAGCATTATATATGTAATGTGTGTATTTGTACATGTATGTATGCATGGATGTATATAACTACACACACACACACACACACACACACACACATATGTATATATTTATATATATATATATATATATATATATATATATATATATATATATACATGCACACGCACACATACATAAGACTATGTGTAAGTACATCAATAAGAAAAGAACCAAATTTCCTTCCCGCGCCATAGGTTCGTGAGGTCGGTGTCCTGGATTCTGTGCCTTATATTTATCCCACCCAACTGGTCGGGACGCCAGTCCGTCGCAAGATTACTAATTTTTGCCAGGACTGGAGCAACATGAAATGAAGCGTTTTACTATAGAGAGCACGATGCATCGTCTGGTCCAGGAATTGAATCAACAACCTCACGATCTTAAGTGTAGCGCCCTAACCACTAAGCCTTGCGCCTCTTAGTATAAATCCATCCATCTATACATACATACATACATACATACTTACATACATACATGCATACATACACGGAGTGGCTGTGTGGTAAGAAGCTTGCTTCCCAACCACATGGTTCCGGGCTCAGTCCCACTGCGTGACACCTTGAGTGAGTGTCTTCTGTTATATCCTCGGGCCGACAGAAGCCTTCTGAGTGGATTTGGTAGACGGAAACTGAAAGAAGCTCGTCGTATATATGTATATATACATACATATATATATATATATATATATATATATATATATATATATATATATATATATATATATATATATATAAATGATAATAAGAGTGAAAAAACTACAGAAGGCTTGTGTTACATGGTTAAAGTATATATTTAAATTATGTCAGAAAAATGTTATAAAATTTTTTTGGTATATAAACATTGTATTTGGAGAAATAACTGGTTTCGTGTTGTCTTTTCAAATTTCTCTACTTCATTGTAACATGTGTTCGCTCGTAGAGAAATTTGAAAAGACAACACGAAACCGGTTATTTCTCCAAATACAATGTTTATATATCAAAAAAATTTTATAACATTTTTCTGACATAATTTAGATATATACTTTAACCATGTAACACAAGCCTTCTGTAGTTTTTTCACTCTTATTATCTTTTATACATCCAACCACGTGCTTTCACATACCAACTTTCTCACCTATATATATATATATATATATATATATATATATATATATATATATATATATATATGTGTACGTACGTATGTATGTATTTGTGTGACTGTGTTTGTCCCTGTACCATCGCTTCACAACCGATGTCGGTGTGTTTACGTCCCTGTAACTTTGCTGTTCGGCAAAAGAGAGCCGATAGAATAAGTACTAGGCTTACAAAGAATAAGTCCTGGGGTCGATTTATTCGACCAAAGGCGTTGCTCCAGCATGGCCGCAGTCAAATGACTGAAACAAGTAATATATATATATATATATATATATATATATAATAGATACATAGATAGATACATAGAGAGATAGAG
>NC_142946.1:49192466-49194966 GCF_046866305.1 Octopus bimaculoides
GAGGTAGTTGCTAGGAATAGCAGCCAAATTTCCCTCAGACCACACCCTACTGACTGTTATTGTAGTGGATGGTGTTGTCCCTGATATGCAACATGACAAACATGGCCTGCTCCGTGAGAGCCGGCCATCGATTAGGTCTGGCGGCGCTAAACAACAATAAGAACAACAACAACAAGAAAAATCACATGACTATATACTCATAGATGTGTAATTACATAGGCACAGATTTATATATAGACACAGTCACAGGCATACACACACACACACACACACACACACTCACACACATACACACACACACTCATATGTATTTACATATGCATGCTCACAAACACGCAGAGACACATACATACACCCACACATATGCACGTATTTACATACACATACAGACAAACACACATATACATATAGAAGCATGCTCTATAGTTTTTACATGTATATGCACAAAGAGCGATAATACACACACACACACGCACATGTGTATATATATATTATATAGACTTACACATACATATGCACATACACGTACGCATTTGCACAAGTATGCAAACGCATATATGTTTACATATATTCATATACACGCATACTTGCATCTATGCAACTGGGTTTTGCGTATACACGCACATACACACGCACATGCACACGCACACACACACATGCACACGCACACACACATACGCACACATACACAGTGGAATGATGTTTAGATACACACAGATAGTTACTCATGCATATTTAAACACAAACTCACACACTGACAAACACACAAAACACATATACACATACACACACTCGCATACACAATTAGCACTGTTAAACAGATGCATACAATCACATATGCACATACAGAAATGCATGCAACTATCCATCCATACATGTATACCAATTTCCACATATAACTGCATACACACACACACTCACACTCACACATACACACACACACACATATATGCACACACATACACACACATATACATACATGCATATACTTGCAAATGCAAGCATACACATGAGTATTATCATGCAAAAAAAAAACATGCACTTTCATGTGAAAATGCATAAAAATGCATGAATAAATACATGCACTTTCGTATGAAACTGCATGCACATTGCTACACATAGGCACAAGCAATATAAATACACACACACAGACACACGCATACATACACACAAACACAAACATACACTGCTGCAGACAACATATAGACATATATCGTTGCAGGCAGACACACCTATATACTGCGGAAGCCGCTTAGTATGATCGCTTTGGGCTGGAGCGTTTCATATAACGATAACTGTTTGATAACATTAAGCAGACGATATAAGGATATCCTGATTTTAATAGCAACAGTCATTTCATAACATTATATACACACATACACACACATACACATACATACATACATATATACATAGAAAACTACATGCATACATATATATATATATATATATATATATATATATATATATATATATATATATATATATATATATATACACACATATGTGCATGTATGTATTTATGTAAACTCACGTGCAGTGAAGTGTACACACATGCGCACATACATACATATAGGCACGCATGCATACATACATACATACATTCATATATAGGTGCACACATACGCACATACATACATACACATACATACATGCATAGTTACATACATACATGCATACATGCACGCATACATACATATATACACACACATACATACATATATACACACACATACATACATATATATACATACATACATACTTACATACATAATTACATACGTACGTACATACATACGCACAATCACACATACACATATGCATACATACATATATACATACATACATACATATATATACATGCATACATGCATGCACGCATACATAATTACATACGTACGTACATACATACATACACACACAAATAGCGTATGTCCCACAAATGTGTCAGGTTTTTTTAATATAAAGTATATTCAAACGCTGCTCTGTGTATGGGACAGTCTGAATATCGATTTGTGAAAAGCCGCTGTAGCTGGAGTAATATATCCATCAGGTGGCGGTAAACCAATCACTGAGATCGACTGTTGCATACACACACACACACACACACACACACACACACACACACACACACACACACACACACACACACACACATACCTACGTACATACACTTAATTAAACATACATGCACATTTATACTTACAAGCTTATACTCATGCATACACTCACATAGACGTACACCAACAAACACCTGTTAGAGCGCGTACATACGCTCACACAAACATATAAGCACACACATGCATATACACACACAGGCTCATACAACCATACACATATATACACACACACACATGCACACGTGTACACACACATTTTGAAATAAATACATACATATACAAAGGCATACACGCATATATACCCACTCACATAAACGCACACGTATACATACATACACACACATACACACATACACACGCACACACGCATGCACGCGCAC